>NW_022987212.1:2679226-2683331 GCF_010094035.1 Trematosphaeria pertusa | reverse complement strand
AGGTAACTAGCTCGCTTGTGTAACTAGCTCGCTTATATAACTAGCTTGCTTATAAAGTACGTTAAGTATAGATACTATTTTTTAGGTAATAGTAGTAGACCTAAAGAGAGAAAGAGAAACGTACTTAGAGTAAGTTATTATAAGCTATTCTATTAACTAAGACTAAGGCTTACTTTTATAAGAGAAGGTAAGAGGTATACTTTAGGCTAGAATCTTTAGTAATAAAGAGGTAGAGGTAATAATACTATAAATCGCAAGTCTCTATAGTAATTTAATAAAATAAAGTAATAACTATAAGAAGCTATAAGAAGTAAGCTTCTTCTAGTTATATATATATACCTTCTTAGCTAGATTAGATACTAAGGCCTAGCTTCTATAGCTCTTTTAGATCTAGTTCTAATCTATAGATTAGGTTCTAATTCTCTTAATCTACCTAATTCTTATTACGTAACTTTAATTATTTCTATAACTCTACACGTAATTCTCTATCTTATATCTCTAGGCTTAGCCTACTATTTTTCTCTGTTCTAGCTAGCCCTGTTTCTAATTCTATAATTATAACACCTACCTCTCTTTCTAAAGTATTATTCTAAAGCTCTATTCTATTTCTAGGCGTAGTGTTTTATTATTTCGTACTATTCTTATATAAGAGTAGTGTTACCTATAGTTCTATAGTATTATATTCTCTCTTTCTCTTTTATCTCTACTATACCGCCTACGCGTACTAAGTCTTTAATAGCCTACTACTACTATTACGCTAATCTTGTCTTACGTACTAGCATTAATATATCTAATAACTCTTATAGCGCTTACTATTCTTATAGCCTACGTTGCGTTGTAGAGGTGTTCTCTAGTTGTTACTTAGAGTACCTAGTAAAGAACTAATCTTATAACAAGGTGCTAGATTAGAAAGAGGTAGAGAAGCTAGATTAGCTAGCAGCTAATTTGCGTTCTTAGTAGTCTAAGGCTAGTCTTAAGGCGAAGCGCCTTGCTAAGACTTAGCGGGTAGAGTTAGTCCGTCTTTATGCGAAGCTAGACTACCTATACTCTTATAAGGCGTTCTTAGGCAAGTTCTAGCAGTTTGCAGATACTTGTAGCAAGCGTCTATAGAAGTAACTAGAGCTAGTACAGCGTCGTCGCAACGCGCTGCTTTTAAAAGACTTAGCTAATATTAAGAAGTTAGAGTAGCTAGAGTATAAGACATAGTAGTTCTTATAGCTATAACCTTCTATTTCTCTAGTTAATTCTTTTTAGTTATTTAACTAGAGTTGTCTAGAGAATCTAGAGTTCTAGTCTCTAGGTTTTAGAAGTAGTACTACTAATAAAACTTCTTAAGTTTCTTAGAGTAGTTCTTAAGGTTCTCTAGTAGTTTCTAGGTATCTTTCTCTAGTAGGTATTCTTTCTATCTAACCTAGTACTTCTACTAACCTTATATACGCTTCTTATCTAGTATTTCTTTAACTTTAAAGTTCTAGTCTAGTTCTACCTTAGTTTATTTATTAAGTAGTATATTATTAGGCGTAGGCTTAAGTTTAGATTTATAGAATATAGAGTGTATTCGCATTATTAGTAGTAGCTTTAGCCTAAAGTTAATAGGTCTAAGTTACTAGTTAATCTTAAACAGTCTAATCTATAAGTAGTTAAGTTTTTTACTAGGTTATTTAGTGCGTAAGTTTTTTTGTAGAATAAAAACTTTACCTCTCTTCTTAAAGGTTAGTCTCTTAATTCTTTTCTTATTTACTTGTTAAGTTATTCTTTCTACTATTTTCTATAGTCTATTATAGATTATTTTTATTTAGCGTTCTTTCTCTTCTACTTTTAGAGAAATTATAGCTATATACGTTAAAAGTCTATATATTCTAGTCTTATAGCTATAATATACTTAATAGAGAGTTATCTCTATAGTTTCTTATTTTATTATATTGTATACTAGTTGTGCTATAGGTAGTAGCTTAACCTAGTTATTCTATTCTTAGTTAATGTAGTTTCTTAGGTATTCTTCTAGAGTCTAGTTTATTTATTCTATCTAGCTATTAGTTTATAGATAGAAGCTAGTTAATATCTAATTACTTATTTCTATTTAGCTAAGTAGTATATTCTAGAACTTAGATATAGATAACTTATCTCTATTTATAGTAACTTGTTCTAGTATTCTATACTAGCTAAATAGTTATTAGCTTACCTTATAAGCTAGTTCTTCTACTTTAAGAGTTTTGCTAGTTAGATAAAAGTATACGTATTTAGTAAATTAGTCTATAATTACTAGAATAGCATTATACTTTCTTTATAACGCAGGTTTAATTAATCTAGGTAGCTTTATAATAAAGTCTATAGTAATATATTACTATAGCGTTATAGATAGTTCTAGAGGTTATAGTAGTCTATAGAGTTAGTATCTAACTACTTTGTTTTATAGGTATTCTATATATTCTTATATTATATCTATAACTTTACTCTTTATTATAAGAAATCTATATTCTTATTATATTCTTTTAAGAGTACGTTTAATTTCTTAGTATTTATACATTATAGTACTATAGAATTTCTTAATAAATTCTATTTATAGTACCTCTAGTACTTCTTATTTTTCTTATTTATTAGATAGTTCTAGCTTATTATTCTAATAGTTCTATATTTTTATAACTTAGCTAACTTATAGACTATTATATTCTAAGGTTCTATCTAGTTTAGTATAGAGTATAGCTTTATATTTCTTCTTAGCTACTATTACGTAGTTAGCTCTATAGCTAAGTATGTCTACTACTTTATTTTTAGTACTCTTTTAGTATTAGATAGTAAAGTCTATTATAGCTAGCGTTTCTACCTACCTAACTTATTATTAATTTAGCGTTTTCGTTATTATAAACGCTGTAAGGTTCTTGTAGTCTAATACCACGTTAATAGAGTACTTAGTACCTTCTAAGTATATTCTCTATTCTTTTATAGCTACTATAATAGCTATAAGTTTCTTATTATATATATTATAGTTAAGTTCTAGTACTAAGAACTTTCTTAAGTAGAAGAAGTATAGCTAGTATTTACTATCTTCTCTAGGTTAGCTAAGGTATACTCTTAGAGCTCTATCTAATATATTTGTTTTAACCTATATTAGTTTATTTTTATTAAACATTTGTAGTAGTAGTATAGTAGTAAATATTTATTTTAGTATCTTAAATACTTATTATTATAGGTCTTTCTACTTAAATTCTTAGTTCTTTTTAGTAACTTCTATAAGTAGTATTGTAATCTATAAATACTCTTAGATAAATTTTTAGTAGTAGTTAGTAAATTCTAGAAAGAATTATACTTCTTTTACTATTTAGAGTATAGACTAGTTTAGAACTACCTAAACCTTATCTATCTTTATCTAAATTCTCTCTTAAGTTAGGTAGAATTCTAAGTAGCTAGTTTCTATATAATAGAATTCGCTCTTATTAGAAGCTATTAGAAGCCTATACTCTCTAAACTTCTATAGCGTTTTTTATATATAGTTTTTATATTCTTTTAGTTCTTCTTTTAAGTATATAAGTATATTATCTAAGTAGACTATTATAAACCTTTCTATATATTTATATAGAGCTACGTTAATTATACTTTAAAACGTTACTAGTATGTTAGTAAGTCTAAATAGTATAACTAGATATTTATATAGACTCTCTCTTATTCTAAATACTATCTTCTACTTATACTCTTTCTTAATCTATATTCTATAGTATTTCTCTCTAATATTAAATTTTATAAACTACTATACTTCTACAAGCTAGTCTATTAGTTCTAAGATTATAGGTAGTAGATACTAGTTTTTTTAAGTTACTTAGTTAAGCTATTAGTAGTTAATATATAGCCTTAACTATTTATTTTTCTTTAGTATAAATAGTACTAGTAATACTATTAGGCTTTAGCTTTCTTAAATATATTCTTTTCGTAGAAGTCTTTCTAGGTACCTTTAGAGTTTCTCTCTTTACTTATAGCTAAGTAAGTATATTAGTTCTAGTTTTAGCATAGCTTTGTCTTCTATAGGTATCTTATAGTTCTATAGTTTATATTTAGGTAGAATACTATTATTCTATCTATTAAATAATAACGCGAACTTCTTATAGTCTTT
>NW_022987212.1:2487123-2675629 GCF_010094035.1 Trematosphaeria pertusa | reverse complement strand
ACTCTCTCTATATAGTAGTAGAGTATTAGAATTCTTTTTTAAGAAATAGGCTATAGTTACGCTAGCATACTCTAGAAATAGAAGCTTTTTAGTAACTAGTTAGTAAAGTTTCTTCTCTAGATTAGCAACTAGAGTTTTCTTTCTATTAGTAATAAGCTAATTAACCTTATAGACACTAAGGTGCCTAATTATAGTGTCTTTTTAACACGCGTTAATTATAAAGGCAGCTACGCTAATTATATTAACGTTAAGCCTAGCCTTTAAGCATATTTCCCGCAAAACAGGTAGCTTTTTTAGCTTGCAGGGTAACCTAGCAGGCAAGTTAAGATTCTTAAGCTACCTATCTATCTTACGCAGGTTTTCTTAAAGCTTCTAGCGTTGTAATTCTCTCTTCTCTTATTATATTACTCTTAGCTTTTTTACTACTAATATTAGGGCGTTACGGTAATTAGTATTAGCTTAGTAAGCTACTTAAGCTTTAGTAGTAGATTAAGAGGATTATGTAGAGATAAACGTGTTGCGTTTATAATTAATTAATTAATTAGTGTCTAGCTATATTAGTGCGCGCTACTTATAGTTAACCTAAACGTTAACTTCTTTAAGTAACTTATAACTAATTATTACGTTATAGCAACTAGTATTATAATATATAAAGTAAGTACAAATTTAGTAGCTTTCTAGTACTAGATTAGCTTTAAAATACTTATCTACTTAGCTATTAGATTACCTATTATACCTAGCAAGAGGGATTAGTTCTATACGCAATAGCTTAACATAGAGGTTTTTTCTAAGAGTTTAAAGGTACTTTAAGTGTACTAAGACGTAGCTACTTACTTCTATATTAATTAAGCCTCTAAGCTTAATTATAAGGCTATTTATAGAGATTTAGTAGAGTAGAGTAAACATAGAACTACTAAATAGCTTTTTATATAGGTTAATTACTCTAGTAGGTAGCTCTAGAGAGAAGACTTCTTCTAGAGCTAGGCTTTTTCTAAATTATTAGATTTATATTCTAACGTGTTATTCTTAGGTACTTACGGCTCTACGAGCTCTAAGAGCTCTAAGGGCTTCTCTAGAGCGGCGTTCTTAATAGCTTTCTACGCGGTAGAAGCTCTAGAGTAATTATAGCTTAGGTAGCTAGGTTAGTAGCATTAAAAATAGATAACTAGCTTCTAGATTGCTAGAGCTTTATTAGATACTAAAAAACCTAGAAGAGCTAGAGGCGCGCGTTATAGTATTAACGTAATTACGTTACGCTTTTTAGTCTTTCTAGTAGTAACGCGTGCTTCTTTAGAGGTAAGCTCTTAAGTAAGGTTTTAAGTAAGGTCTATATAGTAGTTATAGTTATTAACGTATTAATGTTAGTATATATCTAACTACGTACGTATAGTCTCTAGTAGCTTCTTATAAAATTTCTCTACCTATTAGTCTACTAGAAGCTAGCGCTTCTATGTAAGGTAGAAGAAATTATTCTAAAAGTAGGCAAAGTTAGTAGCGCTTTAGTAATAAAGCTTTTAGAAATTATAGTAAGCGTTTAGCCTCTTATATAGGTCTCTATAGCTTCTCTCTAGCTAATTAAGAATATAATTATAGAAAACTACTACGCTACTATTCTTAATAGTACGTAGTATTACTAATAGAGTCTAGTACGCGTCTTCTTTAGTTTGCGTGTAAATATAAGTAATAATAGTTTTCTTAGTATTCTCTAGCGTATCTCTAGTATACTAGTTCTAGTTTACTTAAAGTTTATTATATAAGCTATCTCTCTACTACTTAAAGGTAACACTCTTACTATCTAATAATAATAGTAGATCTAGAAACTTAGTAGAGCGTGTTAATTAGCTCTTCTACGCTTACAACGCTAGAAGCGTAGCTAGCTAGTATACAGAGAGGTAAAGACCTAGAATTAAATTCTCTAGTAGTAACGCGCTTAAATTACGTATAATTAGTGTTATAGAGAAACGCGTCGCGCGTTAAACTAGTACTATAGACTAGTTTCTAGAGTAGATTAATTATACTTATAGTTACTAGATTTTAGCGTTCTTTTTAGCTAGAAGAGTAGCCTATATTAGATTTTTTACGTATACGTTATCTCCCTTAGTAAGAGCGTTAGCGGTAATCTAGTAATATATATAGATTTATTATTTATATACCTATTATATATATAATTAGCTAACTATTTCGTTAATAATTTTAGCTAGCGTTTCTAGAAAGAGCTCTTAAAGCTTTTTAGTAGAGGTAGAAAGTGTAAATAAACCTAAGGCTAATAATAGCTCTAGTATTACTAAGCTCTAGTAGAGTCTTATAAGCTTCTAGTTAAAGTTATTGTTCTAATTCTTATTAGTTATTGCGTTGTATTGCTAAACAGAGTTTTTATAATAGAAATATTAATTAGTATATTCTACTAGCAGGTTTGCTACTCTAGATTTAAGAACTGTTAGAGTAAAGAGGTATTATAAGGCTAAGGTCCTACCTCTAGATTAGCTTTGTAAGAGTTCTCCTATAGTATTTAGATTTATTTAGCTTTTTAATTAAGAAAGAAGTAAAGAGAGAAGGTATTTAGCTACTAGCAGAGTAGCAGGTTGTTAGTTCTACTAGTAGTGTAGAGAATTGTTAGCTCTGCTAGCAAGGTAGAGAATTGTCTATTTTTTATAATTTATAAAAAAGAGAGAGGAGAGTTTTTGTACGTAGAAGTTCTATAAAAGTTCTCCTATATATAGAGCTCTTAATAGCTCTCTTTAGCTTAGTACTAGTATCTTTCTACTACTAACTAGATCTACTAGTAGTTTTATATAGTACTAGAGGTAAGTAATTAATTAGTATATTAATAGATTCTTAGAGTAAGTAACTAGGCTCTTATAGCTCTAATTCTTAGTATTAGCTATTAGTAAATGCTTTTTAATAAGGCTACTTAGTTTAGCTAGATATTATACCGTCGTCTTTAGCTAAAGAGGTATTAACCTTTAGATAATATAAGAGCTAGATTTATAGTCTCTACTACTATAAGCGCCTCTAGAACACCTAGCTAGGTAAGTTAGCTATAGGTAGTACTGTCTCTATAAGCTATAAGAATAAGAAGTACTAGTAGAGTAGGTTAGGTTAAATTTAGCTATCTAAAGGTAAGAAGTAGAAGGCTACTCTAAGAGGCTCTATATATAGAGGTACTAAGCGCTAAGACGCTAGGCTAGGTTACGTAATAGAATTACGTAACTTAAGGTTATATAACCTAAGGTAAATTCTAAACTAGACTATTATAAATATTAGAGTTATATCTTTATAGCTAGTCTAGCTCTAGAAGTATATCTATATTTTCTAGTTCTATAATATTATAGAATTATTATTTCTATATCTCTTAGATATCTAATACCTATACCTTAGTCTCTAAGTAAATCTATTCTTAGCTAAAGGTAGGTAGCTAGTTATCTATAAGTTATACTTAGTATAGCTATTATTTCTCTTAAAATAGTATATTCTATAGTTTTACTAAGCTAGTAGAAATATACGTTTTTACTACTCTACTATCTATATAGGCTATAAACTTCTTTCTTTCTAGTATAGCTTTTACGCGAAGTATTCTAGGTTTTAGAGTAATAATTTTACTTATAGTCTAAATAGAGCCTTTCTAGACTAGACCTCTGCCTTAGAGGCCTACTAGTTTTTTAACTTTAAGAAGGTAGCTAGTACTAACCTCTATTTCTTTTCTACTATATATACTAGGCATTGCTCTAGTAAGTATATAGTCTAATAGATTTTTGTATATTTATTCTTAGCTTTTTCTCTATAGTATAGGTATTTCTATTCTAGAAAATACTATCTATAATTAAGCGTATAGTAATTAGAGTACTAAGCTATCTATTCTATAGTTTAGTATTATTCTTAATAGTATTAGTATTCTATAGCATACTAATTCTATAGTTTAGCGTAGTATTCTTTACTATAGATTTACTTAGCTAGTTTAGGTATTACTATTTAGCTAGCGTTCTTTTTAAGGCGCAAGTCTATATACGTAGCTACTTAAATTTCTTCTTTATCTAGTCTCTAGGTGCTAATAGCTATTCTAGCTACTACTCTACCTTTCTCTCTATAGATAACTAGAGAGTAAGCTTAGTAAATATAGTTATAGCTTAGGTAGTTACCTTTATATAGCTAGTATAGCTTCTACTATAGACGTGCTTTAATTTTCTAATTATATATAAATAGCCTAGAGAGTTTTTTTTCTTATAATAGTTTAGTTAGGTGTACTTTATAGAAGAGGTTCTAATACTTACTCTTCTTTACGCACCTTAGTTACTATTACTTAGCCTTTTAGGCTCTTAGGTAGTTTATAAAGAACTCTTAGTATATTTTCTAGATATATAAATATACTTTCTTATCTATAAGGTATTCTACTAATTATAACAGTTAGGTTTAGAATTTACCTTAGGTTATATAACCTCGAGTTACGTAATCCTGTTACGTAACCTAGCCTAGCGCCTTAGCGCTTAGCACTTCTGTATATAGAGCCTCTTAGAGCAGCCTTCTACTTCTTACCTTTAAATAGCTAAATTTAACCTAACCTACTCTACTAGCACTCTATTCTTATAGCTTGTAGAGATAGTACTGTCTATAGCTAACTTACCTAGCTAGGTGTTTTAGAACACTTATAGTAGTAGAGACCGCGAACCTAGCTCTTATATTATTTAAAGGTTAATACCCCTTTAGCTAGAGACGGCGGTATAATATCTAGCTAAACTAAGTAGCCTTATTAAGAAGCGTTTACTAATAGCTATACTAAGAATTAGAGCTATAAGAGCCTAGTCGCTTACTATAAGAATCTATTAACGTTACTAATTAATTACTTACTCCTTAGCGCTGTATAAGACTACTAGTAGATCTAGTTAACGGTAGAAAGATACTAGCACTAAGCTAAAGAGAGCTATTAAGAGCTCTATGTATAGAAGAACTTCTATAGAACTTCTACGTACAGAAACTCTCTCTCTCTCCCTCTCTCTTCTTTTTATAAAATTACGAAAAATTAACAATTCTCTGCTCTGCTAGCAGAGCTAACAATCTCTCTACTCTGCTAGCAGAGCTAACAACTAGCTACTCTACTAGTAGCTAAATACCTCCTCTCTTCGCTTCTTTCTTAATTAAAAAGCTAAACAAATCTAAACACTATAGAAGAACCCTCGCGAAGCTAATCTAGAGACAGGACCTTAGCTCTATAATACCTCTTTACTCTAACAGTTCTTAAATCTAGAGTAGCGAACCTGCTAGTAGAATATACTAATTAATATTTCTATTATAAAAACTCTATTTAGTAACACAACGCGATAACTAACAAGAATTAGAACAACAACTTTAACTAGAAGCTCGCAAGGCTTCGCTAGAGCTTAGTAATACTAGAGCTATTATTAGCCTTAGGTTTATTTACACTCTCTACCTCTACTAAAGAGCTTTAAGAGCTCTTTCTAGAAACGCTAGCTAAAATTATTAACAAAATAGTTAGCTAATTATATATATAATAGGTATATAAATAATAAATCTATATGTATTACTAGATTGCTGCTAACGCTCTTACTAAGAGAGATAACGTATACGCGAAAAATCTAACATAGACTACTCTTCTAGCTAAAAAGAACGCTAAAATCTAGTAACTATAAGTGTAATTAACCTGCTCTAGAGACTAGGTACTATCTACTACGCTAGTTTAACGCGTAACGCGTTTCTCTACAATACTAATTATATATAATTTAAGTGTGTTACTACTAGAGAATTTAATTCTAGGTTCTCGCCTCTCTATATACTAGCTAGCTACGCCTCTAGCGTCGCAAGCGTAGAAGAGCTAATTAACGCGCTCTACTAAGTTTCTAGATCTACTATTACTATTAAATAGTAAGAGTATTACCTTTAAGTAGTAGAGAGATAGCTTATACAACAAACTTTAAGTAAACTAGAATTAGTATACTAGAGATATACTAAAGAATACTAAGAAAACTATTATTACCTATATCTATACGTAAACTAAAGGTAACGCGTACTAAACTCTATTAGTAATACTATAAATAATTAAGAATAGTAGTATAGCGGTTTTCTATAATTATATTCTTAATTAGCTAGAGAGAAGCTATAAAGACCTATATAAGAGGCTAAACGCTTGCCGTAATTTCTAAAAGCTTTATTACTAAAGCGCTACTAATTTCACCTACTTCTAGAATAATTTCTTTTGCCTTGTATAGAAGCGTTAGCTTCTAGTAGATTAATAGGTAGAGAAATTTTATAAGAAGCTACTAGAGACTATACGTACGTAGTTAGGTATATACTAACGTTAATACGTTAATAACTATAATTACTATATAGACCTTGCTTAAGACCTTACTTAAGAGCTTACTCTAGAAGAAGCACGCGTTACTACTAGAAAGGCTAAAAAGCGTAACGTAACTATATTAACGCTACAACGCGCGCCTCTAGCTCTTCTAGGTTTTCTAGCACCTAATAAAGCTCTAGCAATTTAGAAGCTAGTTACCTATTTTTAATGCTACTAACCTAGCTACCTAAGCTATAATTACTCTAGAGCTTCTACTACGTAGAAAGCTATTAAGAACGTTGCTCTAGAGAAGCTCTTAGAGCTCTTAGAGCCTATAGAGCTATAAGTACCTAAGAATAACACGTTAGAATATAAATCTAACAATTTAGAAAAAGCCTAGCTCTAGAAGAAGTCTTCTCTCTAGAGCTACCTACTAGAGTAATAAACCTGCGTAAGAAGCTATTTAGTAGTTCTACGTTTACTCTACTCTACTAAATATCTATAAACAGTCTTATAATTAAGCTTAGAGGTTTAATTAATACAAGAGCAAGTAGCTACGTCTTAGTGTACCTAAGACACCTTTAAACTCTTAGAAAAAACCTTTATATTAAGCTATCGCGTATAGAACTAATCCCTCTAGCTAGGTATAATAGGCAACTTAATAGCTAAGTAGATAAGTATTTTAAAGCTAATCTAGTACTAGAAAGCTACTAAATTTATACTTACTTTGTATATTGTAACACTAGCTACTATAATATAATAATTAGTTATAAGTTACTTAAAGAAGTTAACGTTTAGGTTAACTATAAGTAGCGCGCACTAATGTAGCTAGACACTAATTAATTAATTAATTATAAACGCGACGCGTTTATCTCTATATAATCCTCTTAATCTACTACTAAAGCTTAAGCAGCTTACTAAGCTAATGCTAATTACCGTAACGCCCTAATATTAGTAGTAGAAAAGCTAAGAGTAATACAACAAGAAAAGGGAGAATTGCAACGCTAGAAGCTTTAAGAAAACCTGCGTAAAATAGACAGGTAGCTTAAGAATCTTAACTTACCTGCTAGGTTGCCTTGTAAACTAAAAAAGCTACCTATTTTATAGAAAACATGCTTAAAGGCTAGGCTTAACGTTAATATAATTAGCGTAGCTACCTTTATAATTAACGCGCGTTAAAAGAATACTATAATTAGGTACCTTAGTGTCTATAAGGTTAATTAGCTTATTACTAATAGGAAGGAAACTCTAGTTACTAATCTAGAGAAGAAACTCTGCTAACTAGTTGCTAAAAAGCTTCTATCTCTAGAATATGCTAGCGCAACTATAGCCTATTTCTTAAAAAAGAATTCTAATACTCTACTACTATATAGAGAGAGTATAGATTATAATATTAAGCTTATAGTAGAAAATACCTTAATAAATAGTTCTCTTTATAGTATGTTGCTAGAGTACCTATAGTTAGTATAGAATTACCTAGAGAACTACCTTTGTCGCGACTTTATTATCTATAGTAATACGTTGTACGCGTTACTAGTTCTATTTACTAAAAAGCTAGGTAGAGAATAGAGGTTCTGCGTTAACTACTAAAAGCTTAACGCTATTATAAAAAAAGACGCCTATTCTATTCTTCTTATCTAGAAAACGCTTATACGCCTATTACGCGCTAAGGTCTTTACTAAGTTAGACGTAAGGTAAGCTTTCTACTAAATCTAGCTTAATAAGTTAGTAGAGAATCTAACGTCTTTCTATACGTAGTATAGCAACTATAAGTATTAAGTTCTACTCTTTAGCCTCTATAATAGCTCTACTATCTTTTAGTAATATATTAATAAGGTGTTATATAGCTTGCTAGACAATTTCTATATAGTATATATTAATAATATTCTTATTTACTTAGAGAATTCGCTTAAGTATAAAGCCTATATTACCTAGGTACTTAATTAATTATATAAAGCTAGGTTATAAGTAGATATTAAGAAATCTAAATTTACTGTTAAAAGTACTAAGTTTCTAGAATTAATTATAAGCACTAATAGAATCTAGAAGAACTCTAAGAAGGTTACTACTATCTAGAATTAGCCTGTACCTATAACTCTTAAAAGCCTTTAATTATTTCTAGGTTTCTATAATTTCTACTAAGCTTTCTTAAAGAATTATAGCTAGATTGTCCGCCCCCTTACTAAGCTACTAAAACAGAGAGCATGGCATGCCTTTAGAGAAATTAAGCTCGCGGTATTTTAGCAGGTTAAGAATCTTATGCTGTCTAACACTATACTAGCTTATTACTCTCTCTATTGCTATACAAGAGTAGAAACGAACGTATTAGATAGCGTAGTTGCTAGAGTTCTTTTATAACTTTAAGAAGACAGTATCTAGAGACTAGTAGCTTTCTTTAGCAAGATAATAAATACTGCCTAGATAAACTACAGTATTTATAACAAAGAAATGCTAGCGGTTATTCTTAGCGTATAGGAGTAGAGAAGCTAGTTAATTAGCTTGCAAGATCTAGAGCCTTTTATAGTATTAACTAACTACTAAGCCTTAGAGTACTTTACTACTAAGCAGGAACTTACTACTAGGCAGGTCTACTAGGCGAATAATATTACTAACTATAACCTTAAGCTTATCTATTAACTAGGTTTAGCTAATATAGTAGCTAACGCGTTATTATAAAAGTAAGAAGAGCTTAAGACCTAAAAGAAGAAGAATTACGCTGCCTATACAAGGGCTTTCCTAAGTAAGAAGCAAATTAGCCTCTTAGCTGTTAAGCAATTATTAGGTAAGCTATTAGTTCTAGCTACCTAGAGATTAGCTAGCAGTGCTACAGAAATTACTACTGCTAATACGTTTATAGAGGTACTCTTTACTAAGAATCTATATACTATAATTAATTAGGTTATCGCAGCTAACTAATTAGACGACTCTCTACAGCCTACTTAAGAAAAAGCTACTATGTTAAGCTCTGCCTAGAAAATAGAAGACGGCTTATTAACCTATTAGAATTAATTAATAGTCTCTACTATTAACTATCTATAAATACACCTAATACGCGCTATATATACTACTTAGGTAACTACCTACCTAGAATAAAGAAAAACTACCTAGTTACTATAAGATTAATATTACTAGCTAGGTATGTAAAAAGACGTTAATACGTACGTAGTAGTATATAAGGCTTACTACTAGAGCTATACTCTATAGAATAAGACGCTAGGTCTTCTAAAGCCTCTACCTATCTCTAAGAGAGTATAGTAGAACGTCTTTATAGATTTTAAGAGCTTCTTCTCTAATAAGAAAGGATTTAACTACGTATACGTTGTTATAGATTAGCTAAGTAAGTAGAGCTTTTCTCTACTCTACTATAAGAAAATTATAGCCTAACGTATAGTAGAGCTATATTACTAATATATCTAGCGTATATATAGTCCTTCTAGATCTATCGTGTTAGATTATAGCTTATAGTTTACCTCTACCTTTATAGATAAGCTCTACTAGCTTATAGAAATTAAGTAGAAGCTTTCTACCGCATACTATCTACAAACTAATAGAAATATAGAGATTATTAATTAATATCTTAATTAGCGTCTACGTCTATTTGTTAACTACTACTAGAATAATTAGTTAGACCTTCTACTCTATATAGATTAGGTATAAGCTACGTTACTACATAAAACTATAGAACTAATAGCGTATAAAATTAAATTTAGATACTAGCTAATACACTACTAGAATTAGAAGAAGTATATAATAAAAGCCTCTACTCTACGTAAGCGTCTCTCGCGCTAAAAAGCTTAGAATTTCGCTAAGAAACAATACAACGCCGTAGAAAAAGCTACTAAAATCGTACGAAGTAATATTACAAAAGCGTAAGCTAGGTAGGCACTCTAAGCAAATAAAAAGCGCTAAGAACCTAATTTTACGGTAGGCAACCTTGTCTATATTAAACCTTATAGCTTTTTAATAGATTAGCCTAGTGTAAAGCTAGATTAATAGATGTATAGCTCTTACCTAATTATTACTATAAAGAGTTACTTCTTCTAACTCTAGCTATCTGCGTATATACGTATACATAACGTCTTTTACGCTAATTAGCTATAGAAAGCTTTAGAGCTATTACTAGAGTAGGTAGAGCCTAAGTAGCTACCTATTAAGGTAGATAGTAACCTAGAATAGCCCGTATAGAAAATTCTAGATAGCTATCTTTATTAAAATTACCTTTAATACCACGCTATATAGGTTACTTATAACTCTAACTCTACCTAGTATAATACTATAGGCTTTATTAACGCTCTCTATAAGGTAAGAGACTTTTACGCAGTATACCTAGATAAGCTAGAGCTGCTATTACAATTAGATACTTAGATTAAGGCGTATAAAAAAGAGAAGACCTTAGAGGAGATAGTAGAGAATTTAAAACCTGCAAGAGTAGAAGACACGAGAGTAACACAAAGGCGCTGCTAAGAAGAGAGTCTACGACAAAGCTACTCTATAGACGCGGAAACAAGCCTTCTAGCTTAAATCTCTATAAGAATAGAGTAACTAGAAGAAAGGTAGTAGCTGTAAAAGCGCTTCTAGTTTAAAACTAACACGAATACGCTTACTACGAGCCGAAAGAGACGGTTAAGAGCATAACGCAGGAGTTTTAGAAGGAGAAGGACCTAGAAGGCGTACTTTAGAGCTTAGAGACGAGCTCTCCCTATAAGAGGGGGTAATATAATAGTTAGGTTTAGAATTTACCTTAGGTTACATAACCTTAAGTTACGTAATCCTGTTACGTAACCTAGCCTAGCGCCTTAGCGCTTAGCACCTCTATATATAGAGCCTCTTAAAGCAGCCTTCTACTTCTTACCTTTAAATAGCTAAATTTAACTTAACCTACTCTGCTAGCACTCTATTCTTACAGCTCGTGGAGACAGTGCTACCTATAGCTAACTTACCTAGCTAGGTATTCTAGAACGCTTATAGTAGTAGAGACCGTAGACCTAGCCCTTACACTAATTAGGCTACTTTCTTAAGAGCGTCTAACGCTTTCTAGAATTCTTTATTAGTAAATAGAATATTCTAGTACGCGTGTTAATAGCTTTATATATTATAGTTTTCTATATATATCTAGTACTATTATACGTTAATATATTATTAGATTACTTCTAGAGTAAGATATTCTATATATATAGAGTATTCTAGTATAATAGCCTAGATTCTAGTAGAGTACTATTCTAAGTTAATCTTATCTCTCTAGTATATTATATAGCTATTATTATAGTATACTATCTATATAAGGCTATTATAGTCTATCTAGATTATTTTAACTATTTTCTTTTCTTTTAGGTATTTTTATGTAAAATATTCTTTTTTACTATAGACTAGGTATAGTTCTTTCTTAAAGTATTATACCTTTTTCTTATTCTATAGAGTTTGTTTTTCTTTCTATAGAGTTTTAATCTAGTCTAGATCTATAGAGTTCTCTTAGAATAGAGTTT
Organism: Trematosphaeria pertusa; assembly: GCF_010094035.1. Classification (NCBI taxonomy): domain Eukaryota; kingdom Fungi; phylum Ascomycota; class Dothideomycetes; order Pleosporales; family Trematosphaeriaceae; genus Trematosphaeria; species Trematosphaeria pertusa. The sequence continues at coordinate 2,663,860 of NW_022987212.1, read as the reverse complement.
ATAGTCGTCTAGTTCTAACCGTTAGTAGTATAGAGTAATCTCTACTCTATTAACGTTCTAGGTTCTATTTATACTATTAGTTATTAATCTTTACTACTATTTCTATTGTGTTGCTTAGATTTTCTAGTTATTTAGCGTGCGTAATATTGTTCTTAACTAACTCTTTTAGCTCTTTATAGAAGAGTTCTACTAATATAAAGTTATTCTAGTCTAGATAAGTACTTAGCTATCTAAACGTAGCCGCGTACTAGAATACTAATCTAGTCTATCGTAGCTAGAATAACTTTTCTTAGGCTACCTTATATACGTTAACTTTTTTAAACGTTTCTCTAAGGTGCTTTATAAACCTAGTCTAGCTTTTAAAGATCTTATCTATAGACTATTACGTTCTCTTTATATTACTCTTATTTTCTAGCTAGTCTAATATATAGAGTTTAGCCTACGTAAGAGCTTCTTCTTCTATGTTTATTATAGCTTCTAGAATCTTATTCTTATTCTATAGAAACGCTATAGCGTTATACTATAGGTAGAGCTCTATAGCTACTAGAAATACGTTAAGGTTCTTTCTCTTACTATTAAAGCGTTAAGGTAAGGTAATCTTAGCCTAGGCCTAGCGTTTTACTATAGCTAGCTCTTCTACCTATTAGACGCCTATTTTCTAGAGTGCTGTAACAATCTGCTAGAGTTCTATAATCTATTCTTTCGTAGTTAGCTTCTAGACTTGTGCCTTTCTAGCTTAGGTTCTAATTATTAATATAATAGTTCTACTCTTTAACGTTAGGTAGTTATTTTGTTACAAGCTATTCTATTAACTAAGACTAAGGCTTACTTTTATAAGAGAAGGTAAGAGGTGTACTTTAGGCTAGAATCTTTAGTAACAAAGAGGTAGAGGTAATAATACTATAAATTGTAAGTCTCTATAGTAATTTAATAAAACAAAGTAATAACTACAAGAAGCTGTAAGAAGTAAGCTCCTTCTAGTTATATATATATGCCTTCTTAGCTAGATTAGATGCTAAGGCCTAGCTCCTGTAGCTCTCTTAGATCTAGTCCTAATCTATAGATTAGGTCCTGATCCCCTTAATCCGCCTGATCCTTGTTACGTGACCCTGATTATTCCCGTAACTCCGCACGTGATTCTCTGTCCCGTGTCCCTAGGCTTGGCCTGCCGTTTTCCTCCGTCCTGGCCAGCCCTGTTTCCGATTCTGTGATCGTAACACAAGTTTAAAAGTGCGTTTTGCTTAATCCTGCTTACCTAACAGCATGCTAGCTGCTTCTGTTAACGCTTCTGCCTAACCCAATTTCAAGTCAGCCTCGGCAAATCTCAAGTCAGGATGACCTGACGACTCGACCGGTGAGTCGGCGGCCTCTAGGACGAAACTTGCAGATATGTCTAGCCCAATTAAGGTGTAGTTCATGGCCAACCAACATCAGATGTCATGCGCAATGCGGGCTAAAGTCCCTATGTTCACCATTCTGTGGTACAAAGCGGCGCAGCCATGTTGGCATCTCCTTTAAAGCAGCTCCTCCTGCTAGACTTCGATCGGATGGACGTACCCATCATTACTCTAAACATGCACCTTTGCGGTGCTTGTCAGTCTCTCCGACCTCATCTAAGGCGATACAGCAATGAGTACGAAACAGTTCGGGATGATTTCGTTGTCCATCAGTGGCACTGGTTGGATATGATGCGGTCCTTGGACGAGGGATGCTTTATCTGCTCGCTAATGTGGACTAATTTGACGTTCGGGAACGACCTTGAAGACCTCGAACTTCTGCGTCCTGCATCATACTGCATCGCGGGCGTGAATGAGGAAAGTCCCGACCGATTGGCAAATGCTTGGATTAGATTCTATTCTGAATTTCACCCTAAGCAGAGGCACGGAATGGAGCTCCTGAAAGAACTCAGGTGCTTCTCACTATCGTCCGGTAGGTGTACACTGAACATCTCAGGGTCTCTTAGGAGATTTAGGTTAATATAACACTCTAGACGCACGCCTTCGGTTCCAACTTGAGGTTGAGAAGCAGGCTTCCACTGTACAAGCACTCCATACAGCACGAGAGTGGCTTCGGAAATGTACCTCGACGCACGAGAGGTGTAACTACACCTCCGATAAACACTTCTATCCAACCAGACTCCTCGACCTAAACTCTGGGAAGCCTGATCCGCGGCTTCTTGTCACTCAAGATCATGCCCTTTCGGAGCCATATGCCACTCTGAGTCACTGCTGGGGAACGAAGCCGGTCTTGCGACTCCTTATGGGAAACATAGGCGGCTTCAAAGATAGCATCCCACGACTATCGCTTCCAAGAACCTTTCAGGACGCCGTGGATACCTCATTGAAGCTAGGTTTCCGTTACCTCTGGATAGACTCTCTTTGCATCGTTCAGGACTCGCCTGAGGACTGGAGCTACGAGGCAGCCCAGATGGAGAAAGTGTATCGAAATTCCTCGCTAAACCTATCGGCTGCAGGGGCTTCCAATAGTACAGAAGGCTTGTACTTCGTGCGGGATCCAAAAAGAGTAGGCCCTCCGCCAGAGTGTCCATCGTTCCGGAATTTTGATTGGAGGAATGATCGCACCGGCGATCAAGACCCCACATGGCACATGATCGACGAGGCATTCTGGGAGCGGATATGCCTTAGGTCACCACTATTTTCCCGGGCATGGGTATTTCAAGAGAGGCTCCTGGCGAAGAGAGTGCTACATTTCGGAAAGGAGCAACTATTTTGGGAATGCCGCACCGACGATTGTTGCGAGACGTTTCCGGATGGACTCCCCAACACTGTAAAAGACACGACTTTTCTTGTCTCGAAGTTCGCCTATGATCAATTTCATGGACGCCTATTCTCCAAAGCGGCTCTAGCCGGGAGGCTCCAAAAAGTACGCAACCATGATATGAAGGCCAAAATTGAACTTTTTTGGCAGAACATGGTCACGGACTACACCGAATGCAAGCTATCACACATGGGTGATAAACTTATCGCGCTTGCTGGCTTGGCGAAAGACTTTTCGGGCCTGATCCACGCAGAAGTCGGACCGGACTCAGATTACCTAGCTGGAACGTGGAGCACCCATCTTCCTCATGCATTGCTCTGGAGATGCGAAACCATAGGCTCTCGTCCACCCTACCGTGCCCCGTCCTGGTCTTGGGCTGCACCTGAGGGTATGATAACATGGGATAACAATAGATGGAACCAAGCATTCACATACACCGCACGTATTCTCCACGCCGAAGTCGAACCCGTTGATCACGGCAATTACTTCAGCCAAGTGAAGGGGGGATTCATAAGGATTCGAGGTCCAGTTTGGAAACTGATATGGAGCGGCAATCCCCACCGATGGGTAGTATACGCAACACCAATCCATGAAGACTCTGATGGGACCTCTGATGCACAGGTCAAAGAGTCCGATCTGGATATGAACGCGGTAATGCAGTGGTTCCCAGATGAGCGTTACGACGTGCACACTGAAGACTGGAGCGAACTTTACGGCATGCGCATCGTACGTTACGAGGATCCATCGATCGAGACCCATTGCATGCTTATCCTCATCCCCGATCCAGATGGAAAGCCAAATGCATATCGTCGCGTGGGAATAGGGTTCTCGGGACCGGGACTTGAAAATAGTTGTTGGTCAGACTCGAAGGGCGTTGAGACGGAGATCTTTATTCTATAGGGGAGAATTGCCATGTGTGTCATGCGACCTTGTCCAGTTGTCGGCTAGTGATAGAGCATGGTATGATTGCGTGGTGGCTGGCCGTGCGGACCTATAGTCTCTAGGATCTTTCTTTTGTGTAGCGTAGCCGTTTGCCTTGGCTTTAGTCTCGCGTTTGTACTCTATTAGGCTACGTTGGGCCCCTGCTCAGGTGGGAATCCAATAAAAAAGCAACCATATGGCTGACATGGCCTTGTTCGACGACTAAAACTAATTCAGCAGGAAGTGCCGTTTATCTTCGAAATGCTTGCGAGGAAAACATTTGTTCAACCACCTCAGCTACGACGCCATCCCCATCGGCTACGACGCCATCTTCGAAAAACTCCGGGACCGCCCTTCGAGAAGATTCCATCGATCAAGTCTTGCGCCCAATCCACGACCTCCTCGTGGGAGATCTACCGTATCAATCCTTTGATGATGATCCGCAAGGTGGTAGTGAGGCGAAGGAAGATTACCATGGGATCACCGCGTACCTGCGGGCAACCCTGTGTCGATTTGCTATTCGCCAGAACCGAATCGAGATTCTGAAGAGGTGCTGCGTGCGGCTGAGTAGTGATTATCTGTGGGAAATCATGAGGCTGGCCATCACCTACCGGCGGCTTGAATCGTTCAAGTTTGTTGTCCGGTGTGACTTAAGAGATTCGGTGACCCAAGATGCGAGAGCAAAGGCACTTGAGTTTGCTGCTTATGAGAATTGCTGTGAGATGATGGAAATAGTTATTAAGGAAGGCAGCGTCGACATCGAAGGCACATATTACACTCATCCACTGACGGCCGCGGTTAAGAATGGTTCGCTAGAAGCTGTTCAGCTTCTAATCAGATCAGGAGCGCAGGTCAATGTCCAGGATAAGAAGTGGACCTCGAAGAATCCATATCCCGGCTCGAAAACGCATTCCACTCTCGTCCATACGGCCGCGGGAGAGGGACGGGATGGCATCTTGAAAGAGCTAGTCAGCGCAGGAGCGCGACTCAGAGAAGCGGACTCGAACTACGACGCTATTAGGATTGGAATGAAGTCGAAGAACTTGAAGCTTATTACATGCCTCTTGAGAGTCGGTGCTGTACTCCGAGTGAGGGATAGCGAGCCACAAGACCTTCTTAAACTTGCGTTATTCGAAGGCAGCGAGGAGTTGGCCGAACTGGCGCTCGCATCAGGGGCCCATGCTGGACCGGACATCGTAAGGATGGCTCTCAAGTTGCGTTACTTCGGCATAATCGATGTTCTCCTAAAAGTCGGGGCTATCGCCAAAGCAGGCAACGGCGGGCTAGAGAGTGTCCTTGGCATTGCTGTGGATGAGAACTGGCTATGGATAGCCAGGACTGCACTCAAAGCGGGCGCCGATCCCGAAGCCAAGGAAGATCGCTACTTTGGCATGTACGTGACCGTCTTCAACCGGGCATGTGCCCTGGGTCGAGAAGACCTCGTCCGTGTTTTCATCGAATACGGAGTGAACGTCAACGGATCGAGACGATCAAAATCCGCATCGGGCAGTGGCACACCCATTTTTTACGCTGCCGGCTGTGGCCACGACAGCGTTGTAAAGCTCCTTCGGCAGCATGGGGCCGTTGTGTATGGAAAGCTCCCTAGGAAAGACTGGATGGTTTCAAAATATGTGAAGGGAAAAAAGATCCGAGCCCTAACGGCCCTGTTAAGGTCGAACCCCCATATCAACATCAATGAGCCCGACGGTTATGGGTACAGTCCGCTGTTCAACGCCATGCGCGGCTACTTGGGTTTATTGGGTGGCTTCGGCACGTATGGGGAGGCGGACGACCACTACCTCGATATTGTGGAGTTCCTGCTTTCGCGAGGCGCGAGGCTTAATGCAACGGATAGAGACTGGAGACATCTGCTGGGGAAGAATGTCGAAGATGCCATTCCAGAGCTACGCTCGCATTTCGTAAGACCTGAGAAGCTGCCGGCTATCGAAGAAAGTAGACTGAACCCACTTGTGTCAGTGTTACGAAGCAAGCAGGGCTGGTGGCTATAGTCCAAGGTCCAATTGACGGCAATCGAGGTTTTGGCGTTAGGCTAGTTTTTCTTGCGAACATAGTGAGGGCCTCTACAGCCTCGATAATCACCAGTTTGCTCGTACCGCTATGCCGCTATACCAAATTCCCGGGGTCGCGGAGCCACAAAGGCGGGCTGAAAGAGCTAGATTGTATTGAAGTTGTATAGATGAGGTGGAGCCGCTGTCGGTATCTCAGGCAAACAGGAGGTTTTCGGATGCGGTGTAGTGTGTAGACCCTTACGACGGCGTTCAGAGCGTGCCAATGACAGAGGGAGGATGTAATGGACCGATGAAGATGATCTAGTGTCTGCCATAAGTTGAGTCCCAAACCTTGCAAGTTATGACGGTGTCCTGCCCTGCGCGAATTGCAATCATTCAAGTTGTAGGCTGGCTCCACCGTGCCACCCCGCTGGGCGTGAGGGCTCTGTCCGTTCCCCGAGTCATGAAGGTGCGGGGCAGATCCGAAGAGTGGGAGTCCGTCTGACGCCGCGAGCCGCTGCTTGACAGAGGTTGGCTGGTTCGGGGCACGCTCGAGGAAGCTGGGTGGCCTGCTCTATCATGAGCGTCTTTTTTTCGTAACCCGTGGGTTTTATCGCGTATACTATTGCCCGAGGGTTGTCTACCAGCGTTCGCATGCTTGCCTTCGAATTCCTCCTGTGTTCTGCGTTCACATCTCGATCTGCGCTGGAAGAGCGGCCCCCAGCTGCTGACGGTCCTGATTTCGTGCGTGGAGGTTATAGAAGTGTAGTGATCAAGTTCGAGGGCTCGTAGCTACTGTGGCCGCGCTGGAGGAGCGCGCTTCTCGACAGCATGCCCGGTCGCAGGACGGAGACGGTCTCGACGATGCTCCCGGTAAAATCGACGAAGTGCTTTGGAAGGGGTCGCAGTCTGGTGTTTGGCGGATGTTTGTGCTAATGTCAGCCGTAGGCCCCAGGCATAAATAACGTTCCCATCTTGACCAGGTACTTGCGTGGCTTGTTGGGTCCGTTCTCGCCGGCCCTTTTGTCTAGGCGGCGGTCGCTGTACCGAAGCTCCGCATCGAAGACCTGAGCAGAGTTTTGCGGGATTCTTCGAGTCGGCGGCGGAGGTCGAGGGCGCGGAAGTTACTCGAGAGCTATAAAACAAGAGTCACTCTTTGATGTGGAGGGTTGCGTCTTGGAGTTGCGGTCCTCGGAGCAGTCAAGAAACGTTGCCAACCCAACTGCTCCCCATTTCCAGGGAAGCGCTTGTGGTCGTCGCCACGCGCCACATGCGCATCCAGACCGTTCCAGTTGTACTTTTGGCGTAGCAGTTCTCGTAAGCATGCTTAGAAATATGTCCCGAGTCCCGTACGGAGGAAGATAGCAGCATGGTTTCAAAAAGTGCTTGTTGAGGAGCTTGAAGGGGCCAATCCGGCGGTGCGGGAGGGGGTCCAAAGCTCCCGTAGCAAGCCCACAGCGCTGCGAGGCCCAGCAAAGCAGCTTCTCAGGCGGCGCTGGTGTAACAGGAGCTGCGTTGGAGGTTTTGCAAGACCCGGATCCCGTCCCTCGCATCTCTATAGCTTCGAGGGGGTACCCAGCCTCGCGCACGGCTTCCTTCGCGCCTTCCCAGCCCCGGCGGCCCCGCAGTGAGCGTGAAGCCGGCGCGCCTGCCTCGTCTGGCTCTCACCCCCTGGCTGGGTTTTTGGTGTGGCCCTCAACGCTGCGACCCCCCCATCGTCAGATCTCCACCACCATGCGACCGATTTTGATAAAAGTTGCTTGCGGTGGTTGCTACAACCCAGGAGAGACTCCGCCAAATTCTTGCACCTCGATACGACGTCGTTGTGGAGTATGGCGGCCGGGGTAGCGTAGGCCGGGTGAATCGGGCTCGGAGCCGAGCGGCAGCGGCCCGACCGAAGGCAAGTATAAAACTTCACCTCCAGCCTCACTCACCACGTCCAGAACACCACACTCCTCCATTTCCAAGCCTTAATCCCTCATCTCTCCACCACCTCCACGGGCTCAACAAGCTCGTTCGGAGCTCAGCAGGACCGTCGTAAGTCGAAGCAAGCCTTCCCAAACCGCCTCCTTTGCCTCCTCATCACCAGCGATGGACCTCCGACCGCGCGAGCACCTTCCCTGACTCTGAGCAACTTCGCTAACGCCACCGGACTTGACATAGGCTACCGCCCGATCCATGCAGATCGGCGTCGACGAGTGGATGCTGCAGTCGGACTTGACACTTGAGTCGGGTCCCCGACATCGCGTGAGTATTGGTATCTGCACCCTCGACGGTAATGCGCTAACATCATCCCAGAACAATGGCAATTTTGTACGGCACCACATCTACACCGTCGTGACTCCCTCCGTATGGGGGGAGTTGTCCCCGGGACACCGTTGTGTCTCCCTCCGTATGGGGGGAGTTGTCCTCGGGACACCGTTGTGTCTCCCTCCGTGTGGGGGAGTTGTTCCGCGGGACACCGTCGTGTCTCCCTCCGTATGGGGTTCTGTCTTCGAAGAGATCTCGAGGTAAGTCGCCCCGATAATTCTATGCAAGAACAAATCATACTGACTCGATAGGACTATAGTCCCTTGGGTATTCATTCCCTTTGTCCAGTGAAGCGCGCCAGCGCGTTGACATTGCTTCGGCACTCTCCAAGCCGGGCATGAGGGCGAGAGACCTCTCCGAAGCATCGGGCAAGCCTGTCACGACGTACAACGTGCGGATTCTCGTCGGTATTGGAGTCCAAACAATCCTTCCAAACAATCCTTCCAAACAATCCTTCCAAACAATCCTTCCAAACAATCCTTCCAAACAATCCTTCCAAACAATCCTTCCAAACAATCCTTCCAAACAAGCCTTCCAGCGGACCTGGAGAAGCACCACAAGAATGTGCTGCACGGCGGCACCTTCCGAGATGCCATCACGGACTTCGCCGCAGAAGGACAGGAAAAGACTGGAAGGACATTGGAGTGAGGACGGACCAAGTCCGAAACGATGGTCCCTCCGAGCAGCCGTCAATCGATTCGATGGTGCTCGGCGGCCCCAACTCGCCTTCATCACACCTTGTAGTCTTTACTACGCACTGCCCCTTCGGTGTTTGTGAGCCGACTTGCGGGACAACCCGACCTGCTTATGTAGTGCAGTCAATCAGTCGCTTCTCTTCCGACATCAAGTACGGCAAGCATAGTCAACCGACTACCCCGCCTGAGTACGGCAAGAGCAACGCACGCACCATCCCGTGTTCGAGCCATGGCCTCCAATGACAGTCAAGTCTTGTCGCTCGGTTCCTGTGCTGTCGCTGCCGCTTCCTTCGCCACATCACAGAGGGGTCTTCGACCCACCCCGATACGAGAAAGGCTATTATGCCTTGGGGTTGCGGGGAACCCCATTCCCGGCGGGTCCGCCAACGATATTCAAGGGCACGCCGAGATTGGCATGACAGAAGAGTCGGGGTCTTGGCCCGCGGGCCTGCCAACGATATTCAAGGGCAGGCCGAGATTGGCATGACAGAAGAGTCGGAATCGAGATTTTGGCCTGCGGGCCTGCCAACGATATTCAAGGGCAGGCCGAGATTGGCATGACAGAAGAGAGTCGATGGATCGTGTTACTAGCGTTTCGCCTGTTCCCACCGACTGGTATGTCTGAGGCTGCTCGCCGTCGCAACGAGGCGAGCACCTATGACTACGGAACCCTCGTAAGATAGTCGGAAGGTTGGGCCGTTTCCTCGAGCACTGTCATCGAGATCGCAGGATCGACTTCACTCCAGCAACTTCATGACCTACGAGGAAGCATGTGCAGACAACCAGGTCTGTTTTGCAGGGACCGAAATGTCGTTCACTCGACCGGACAACCTGAGCAAGCTCCAGCGCTCCATGGACAGCGTAGGAGCATCGGTCTGTTCCCATCTCGCCGACAGTTCAGGAGGATAGTTCGGAAGCATTTTCTCGTTCAGGTCAACCCAAGCAAGCTCCAGCGATCCATGGACAGTGCTAGGAGCATCTTCTTGTTCGACGACCTGAGGCTGTACAGCACAACCATGCATGGCTCCTGGTCGCCTGGCTCCATCGGCGAAGATCTCGAAGCGCGCGACTGGATGACCTTGGTCCTCAGGACAGGCCCTCAAGCCTGGGTCCGTCGGCGAAATTCTCGAAGCTCGCAACCGGATGGGATCTCGGTCCGCAAGACGAGCCATTAAAGCTAGCTCCACTAGCAACGACTCAGAACCCCCCTGCGAAGCGGTCCGCAAGTTGAAAAGGATGTAAAGTCGTTTCATGTCGATCTCAACGACTTCGAGAATCCCCCGTTTGGTTATCGCCGGTGGGGCTTCATGTCTGGGGCAAAGCGTTTTGGAGATATCCAGAGCTCAAGGTCCATCATTGACCTGATTCTGGCAGCCAATCAGTCAGTCCTAGGACTGCCCGCGAGTTTGGAGTATCCGATAACGCCATTTGGTACATTTTCAAGTCTTGCTCGGCTGCTCTTGGCGCGGACCCGCCGTGATCATGGGGGAGCCAGATCGACAACTGCCCCGTTGGATTTGCCATGGTACACAGTTCCTCTCTTGGTCGCAGACATAGCCATTGTGTTTCCTGCCCTGGTGTCGATATAGGTCGAAGATTTGTACATAGCACAATGGTAAAGTCGTCTGACCTCAGCCCCGGACCGACCCCGGTGTGCATCGTGATCGCCATTCGTGATGTCGTCGAGGCCTCCCGAATGCGCGCGCTCCCAGAAGACAGGTGAGGATATGAAGTATGTCCTAGTTTGCTGATCGCAGCGAAGATTCGCGACCCGCATCGAATCTGGTACTGGTACGGTAGGGGATTCGAGGCGGCTTCCTTACGGGCTTGCGGACAAACAAGGCGCTGATTTGCTGCAGCACGGGGCGTGTATCCGAAATCCTAACGTCTAGGTGGCCTTTCGGACTGCTTGCCGGTGTGGACGTTGAAGTAAAAGAGAAGACGAGGAGGCGGTCGTCGTCCCGTTGGATGAAGCGTGCGTGGCGTTCCGCCCCACACTTCGTGTCAGCTTTCCGCTTCGGGAGAATGTCGAAACGTCGTCCAAACCTCGCACCATCTATCATGGCTTTCAAGGCCTCCATCGCGAGCTTGACGTCTTCAAAACGACGTATCTTCGAGCCTATTTTGTTGAAATATACGACGCAGCCGTGCGTGTTGCGTGCCCGCAGCATGAGCCCTCCCCCAACGACATATCCCCTGCTCTTTACGTCAGATGTGCCAGTCCATCAGCTCATCGACGCTTTCGACGTGTTTAGTTCGAGTTTGATTCGGTACCGGTCGTTGGGATCAGACGGCGGTGTACGAGGAAGAGGAGGCGATGCGTGTACCGTTTGGCAGAGGGTGAGCTGCGACCGAAGGCATGTGCGACAGAGTTAGCAGCTATGCAAGCAGATGGAAGTAGCAGGAGAGTTTTTAACCGCCCTGGCGCAAGCTGACATCGCGGCTTCTGTGTCACAGCCTGCGCGGAAGCCGAAATCCTCAATATGGAACGTCGTCCGCGAACAGCCCCAACGATACTCCCGCCTGCGACTGTGTTGAAAGATTGCTGAGCCTGGGGCACCTCGTAGAAGCAAGATAATGAGAAGCCAGGAGCACCATTCTTCGCTGCTGCGCAGATATATTTGTACTAGGGAAGCAGATCCCTCCTCGAGTAGAGCTTGAACGCTCGGGTACCGGTCGACCAACACACTTAAGGGGCTTCTCCATACGTACCCGGCTTGCTCAATGTTTGCCGGAGACGCAATTTTGTCGAGCATAATCGCCTCTAGCGATGACGTGTCCGCGGTTCCCGACAAGCATCGCTCGATCTTGTTCTACGCCCGCGCGGTAACACGCAGTCCCTCCGATCCCGCATCGCTAGAGAAACGTCTGTTATGTCGAGCCTGCCTCTGGAATCGGGATTCCGCCACGTCCGGTAGACGTCTAGTACTTCGCGAGCGCTCCAGGACTTCTGCGAACTACGTTTCCGCTGCGGCTTTTGCATCGAGGTGTCTATTCCGTCTATTTGTGTGTTCCGTCGTACTCGTATCATGGTATGAGGGTTGAAGCGCGATGCGGAGGTAGTGATCAGCGCTGGGGCGCACTCGCCGCGAGGGAAGAGGGGAGAAACATCGGAGGTAGCTGCCGCAGGGTCGCGTCGGAGGATCGAGGAGCTGCTCTAAAGGGCTGCTCCAAAGGGCTGCTCTACACGCAAAGTTAGTAAGGGGAGATTTTCGGAGCGCTCTAAAGGATAGGTCCGTCAGAACGAGGAAATTGGTATTGCGGCCACGGGCTCGGAGGTTGCCAACGCCACGCCCCAATGTTGCGAGGACTTACAGCGCGCTGAGCAGCTTGTGCTAGCTAGCTATCCCCTCCGCTGCCATCCTCCGATATGGTGTCTCAGCTGGTGAGGAAGAAGAGAGGGGTGTTCGTACTGGAGGAACGCTGCCGACGTTGTTGTATAGCGGGCTCCGACGTAGAGCAGCGCCGAAGTGAGACTCCGCTCAAAGCATTCGCGTCTCATATCCAGGAGAGCAAGGGGCCATGGCGGTCCTCCGCGTTTCCGCGTTGGAGAGGCTGCAAGACGAAGCACCTTGACTCGTCCACCGTTTTCATTGCGGGACCCAACGTGACTCAGGAGATTTTCTCGACGAAGCTCATGGCAAAGACTCTCCGAAGGCCTCCTGGCAGCCCCGAAGAGCTGCTACGTTATCGTTCTCGAAGAAGTGGTGATGGTGTTGAGGGGGTGGAGAGAAGGTGGAAGCTCAAGTCGGCTGCATCGACGCCCGCTATCACCTGTATTCGGCGCCCGCAACCCAGCACAAACCCCCTCAAACGTCAAGCAGCAGCCCGGGAGCTGAGAGCTTCTATTATGATGGCGTTCATTAGAAATACAAGTCTCATCTGTACGCTCTCCCGCTCACAATGCTACGCCGCCGTCCGCGATCCGCCGTTCGACACATGTTCATGTCGAGCACGAAGCACACGCTTCATGGCACCCACTTCATGACCTAGAAAACCTCCTAGTAGAGACCCTAAGCCTCCTATACACCTCGCAATTATCCTCATCATCCTACAAGTTTCTGCGCAGGGCCACCGGGGCGACGTCCTACGCCCCTCGTCAACACCCCTCGAAGGTCACCGGGCTTCCCAATGGCAAACGCGCTATTTACGGCCCATATAAGCATATACTACCGTACCTGGACCTTTTTAGCAGCTCCTGGCTCTATAACTATGTTGCTCCCAGATACTGTTGTGTGGTGTTGAGGAGATGGAGCAGGCCGTCCTCGATTCTTGGCGGCACGTGACGCTCGCTCCCAGCAGGCAGCCCACAGCATAAATATCTGCAAATTTTGAGCTTCAACTCTTCGGCAACATACACGTCTTGTTGCCCTCCGCTTGCTCTCCAGCACCAGCAGCACCAGCAGCAACAACAGACTCCTCGCTATCAGCACCCGCCACCACCACCACCATCATGATCTCCAACGACGACATCCCACCGCCGCCGCAAGGCTGGATGCCGATCGACACGACCCGAGCCCCGCCAGCCCACGGCATGCGGCCTGTCTGGCCAATTACGCCGCCGTGGACGCACCCTGCCCCGCTGTCCTTCGCCAGATGGATGGCCATCGAGCGCCGCAAGGCCGCCGCCCGTCTCGATGATTTCCTGTGGCAGCGGGCTCCTTTCGGGGAAGGGGAGTACGAGCAGTTCATGGTGCTCGCCGACGCCCTCGAGCGGATCGTTAGTCACTCCCGCCCTATACGCTTCACTGTACATGTACTGACTATTTACCTACAGCCGGACGAGCGCGACCGCGCCTGGTTCATCTGGAACCGCGGCCGTGCTGGCCGCCAGCACCCGTACAACCTCGGTTGGAACCCCAACCTGGGGTACTGAGCGCCGCTGCCGCCGCCCGCGCGAAGGAACTTTATCATGGAGATTGTCGACAGTGACACCAGGGCAGCGAGGGGGAGAAGGCGCCCCACCAGCGATCCAGCAGCAGCAGCAGGATGCGCTTGGTTCTTTTTTTATGTAGTAATGGATACCCGCCGGCGTTTTGGTGCTGAGCGGCGTTTTGCTTGTCGATGATATCTTTCTTTGTGCCTCTGGTGACTGCTTGTCTATGTGATGCCATGTCTCTTCTACGTAGTGGTTGCCCGTCTAGATATCATGTCTCTTCTACTTATACCCTTCCCTAATAACTCCATATAACTCTACATGTATCCCGCCATGAAGATACTCAGGGTCCCGCGTACTCAGCCAGCAGGTGTTCTTACACCGCCTAAAATAATAGAGTGAGAAACCTAAACCAGTCGATACCTACAAGCTTTCTTAAATGGTAATCGAGTGGCTAATACCCTGCGTACAGGAGCAAGCACCCATGTCGGTCCCAGCGACTCCCACCCGCAACGCCGCTGCCAGCGCCTTTGCAGAACTCGTTCCCGCAAACGTCCTAGATAAACACGGATTTGACGCCGTCGCAGAAGCTAGCTTGCAGCAGCCCCAGCCCAACTTTGCCGTCTTCACGCACGTTGAGAGCAGCGGAGTATTCGGTCTTGGTGCTTTGAAAGCAACACCTTGATCAGACAAGCATAAGCCAACAAACAAGAACCAGCCACGCTCACCACCACCCTTCCACCCCGCAACCCCCGCTCGTCAAAACACCCTCCCAGCACCAACAGCGTCACCAGTCCACACCAACACCAACCCTCTCCACTCCATTAACCCCTAACATCCACCCTCCAAACCACCCACCCAAACCCCACCAGCAGCGCCAACCAAACGCACTTAAACACCAAATCATCCCACTCATCCCTCAACCAGTTGTAATCCAGCATATGCGGCCACGGCGTAGTCATGACGTTCCTTGGGCGCGCCGCAGGAGGCGGCAAGCGAAGGATATCAGAGCCCGGTAGGAACTCGCTGAGAGGCATGCCTTCAAAAGAATTTGCGGGCGAGAAGTAGTAAGAAGGGCTGAGGTCGTATTGCTCGATGGTAGAGGCGTCGTCTTCGTGGTACGGGGGAGATCTGATGGCGGTGGGTGGGCGGTTGGGACTGAGTGTTTGGTGCATGGTGGGAAGTGGAGGTGTTTTTGAGAAGTTGTTCTGTTGCGGTTGATTCATGGATGTGTTGATGATTGTGTGGTGGAGAGAACGTTTGCGTCTATGGGGCGTTTGAGTGGTTGATCTAACTTTAGTCGCTGATGCGTTGTCTGGGCGAGAGTGGTGGTCGGTTTTAGTTCGATGTAGCAGGATTCCCTGTGAAATAGGTTTCAGGAGGAGAAAGGAGCAAGTGCTAACACAATGAAAGAAGCCAAAACGTTAGGAGACTCTATCTAAAGATGCTTTGAAAAGGATGGTCTCAAGGGGGACTGAAAATTGGAATCCCTCTTCGCTAGTCCTCCATTGGCTCCAAGCTCATATCACTCGATTGGGATGACCGACTTTCCAAGATATGAAGGTTTTAAAGGCCGGGTGAAATGCCGACCGCACGTGACATTTACAACAGTCCCTTCGAAAGCATCCTGTTACGCTTTGAATTGTATGCGGCCATCTGCAATTAAGCTTCGAGAACCCGTAGGGCGCACCGGGGGAGAAGGAAAGTTAGGAAGAGCACGCAGGATTGGGTGATGTACGGAAGCTGATATGTAGCTCATAGTGCAGGAAAGATGACAGTATTGAATGATGCAAACGAGAGCTCATTATGCATCTTGAAGTACACTTTCCGTCTGCTCCATTCCACCACATGTGGCGTACCTCAAGCCTGCCCCCTTTCCCATCCTTCAGACAGACATTCTAGCCTTCCTCCTGCGCTCCTCTCCATCTTCATCTAAGCCCCACCCTCCCTCTTAGCATACTCGTTCTCCATCTTTTCCTCATACTGGCGATCCTTCTCGTCCTGCTCCCGATCGGTCACATCTTCGATGCGTCCCCTCGTGCCCGCCTCCTCCAGCCGTCGACCTGCCGAATCATACTCAATGCGCTCCTCGCGTGCTGCCTGGCCCGGCTCTTGCGACGTGCGGTGGACCTTGGTTCCGGAGGGATCGGAGAATGTGGACTCGCTTTGCGAGCGGGTCTGTCCGTTGACTGAAGAGGAGCTGAAGGAGAAGGAGGCGGACTTGAACGTCGATTGGGTGTTGTTGGACATTTTCGATCGTTGTGGTATTAAGATCTGAGAGATGGAAGGTTTGTAGTCGTTTAGCTTTTGAGAGCTTTTTGTAGGTTTGCGGGTTCTTGAGATTGAGGTGTGGATGTTGGATGTTGGTGGTTTAAGTCTGGAGGCGAGGGTGACGAAAGGTGACGTCATAATGGGACTAGACCGCAAGTACTGCGACAACGCCACGACCAGAACACCTGCTTGCAGTTCAGACCTACAATACACTGCTTTGCTCGCATGCAACAGGTAGACAGAAATGCTCTATTCACGGCCCCGTGCCCCCTACGCTCGCGCGGGTCGTAAATCCCAGCGCCTATAATGCTACTCTATATTTCTAAAATCCCGCATAACTCATGTATCGATGAGTGTCCCTATTATCCCTCAAATAAGCGACTTCCTCCTCTCTTCAGCTTCTGTCGCCTTCTCCGCATTGCTAACGCCCATCCTCTCTTCGATGTCTTTCTCTCTCTCGGTGAGCTCGGCGGCGTTGTCGCGCGGTGACGGTTGCGCCACCTGTTGCGTGAGAGGCTCCTTCGGCATCCACGGAGTCCATGGCTTTTTCTCGGCGGTTCGGTCGGCGGGTTGCGAGGTGGTCCATGTCGAAGCCTGAATGGTCGTGACGTGTTGGTTAGATTGGAACGTGGACTTATCGCTGGTGCCTCCGATGATCTCAGGTGCGTCGTGCGGTTGAGATCCAGAAGATAGGGGAAAGAGCTTGTTCTTGAGCTTTGAGAGTCCCATGGTAGGAACAGGAAGCTGAAGTGCAGGTGAGATGGAAGGAAGAAGTTGGCCCGGAATTTTGAATTTGGTTGAAAGATGAAGATGGATTCAACCTCCTTATATCTCAGGATAAGGCAATCCCGCATGCCTCCAACAACCTCAAGCAGAGCGCGAGAGAAGGATGAGGCTGTGTGCAGTGCCATGGTCTTGTATATTCTTGGTCACGGACAGCCGAACACCGCGTCTTACTCTAGGAAATATGCTATTCGCCGGCCGTTCACGCGGTCGGTGTGGCCGCCCGTATCCAATTTACCCAATGCATCCTAGCGTGGCTGTGCAGTCTCGACGTGACACGAACGCGGTGTTTTGAGACAACGCTCTGCGCATCGCCAACTTGGCAAAATATCATGTCAACGGTCTTAAAGTCTCCTCCCGGCCTACCACTTCTTAACAAGGGTGATGTTACTGCCGATAAACGGCCATTACCCTTGACCGATAGCCGATGGATGAAGAAAGTGCGGCTCGCATATCCTTTGGTATCTAAAATAGATTCGACTTTCGTCAATACAGATATATATCCATTCTGAAACTACTGTGGCCAAACAGACTAATAGAGTGGACTTCTAAACATGAATGAAGCAGAAAGCTAAAACATCAACTGCAGTGAAGGAGAGACATGAAAAGATAGACATGAAAGGGGGGAAAGATATAGATGCTGTCGGGCATCGGCTAGAAGCCACTCACATGACTGAGCAGTGCTTCTTCTTCTCCCCATCCTTACCCTCATCCTTCTCCTTCTCCTTCTTATCCCCGCCCTTCTTCTTCTCCTCCTCCGCCGCCAGAGCAGCCCCCTCCTGCTCATCCGGACCGGCCCTCTTCCTCCAGCACTTCGTGCATACAGCCACGTTGAAGGAATACTCCAATTGACACTCCTTGCAGCGCCAGGACGGGTTGCCAAACTTCACACACGGTTCCCAGTCATATAAGGGTCCGATCTCCGATTGTTTTGGCACCGTGCCGGGCTTGAATATTTGGCCCTGGGGTAGGAATAAGTTAGCGAACTGGAAGGAAAAATATAAAGGGGAAGAGTCTCACATTTCCTCGGGGTCGCCTACTGTCCCATCGCGGTTGCCCCCTAATGGCTTGGCCTTTTGCTTGCCTTTGCCTGCACCGCTTGACTCGGCCATGATAACTAGGCGCTAGGGGTGCTGGTTCGCAGCAACGATTCGCAGAGCAGTTGAAAGGTGGAAAAGAATGCGAAGGAAGTGGGTAGGGTGTGTGTGCAGTGTAGTCTGGCTGCTTAGGATAGCGATAGGGCGATGCTTAGAGGACTGTAATCGCTTTTCTCAAGGGAGGGCGCCAGTGCCAGAAGTAGCACTATTGATGGTACAGCGGGTTCTTGATCGCTCAAAGTTGAAGTTCGGCTCTGGATGTAGGAAATTGTATAGAGAAGGAAGGAGAAAGGGTCGTCGTTGAAGAGTCCTTTTATACCTGTAGCAGGATGACTAGAGCGGCTCTTGCTGTGAGTTCCCTGTACCGGTATGCTACATTCATAGCTGTACGCGAGCACGGTGGTGGTGGCGTTCAAGTGGTGACTGGCGAGCATATGAGTGTGTGTATGCTCCGAGTAATAGTATGGCTTCTTGAATGGGCACCGAAGTCAAGTCTTTGTGTCCTGCCCACAAATTCGGGGAGATCAAGCCCAGCAAGGACAGAGCACGCCCTGAGGCTAGCAGCGAGCATCGCGGATGTGGTTCACGTTTGTTCTTTTGTGGGTTCCGTAATTCGGATTTGAAAGAGTCACTAGACACCTCGTGAAGCTCCGAGATGTCCCGCCCTTGTTCATGGATTGTCGCAAAACGTAGTGGCTGGCCGCGTCGGAAGTGTGACGTGTACCGACGTGTACCGACGAGGAGAGTGGTACAGTACGATGACTCGGGTTTATGAGTGGCCAAGAAGGGATGACCGTGACCGACTTGAATGTCTATCAAGAGGTCAGAGTGACTATGATACGTGGAAGATGGCTGGTGGGCAACGTATGGATAATGGGAAGCAGGAGCGGGGAACGGGAGCTGAACTTAGCGAGCCGTTTTTGTAACACCAAGCAATTCAAGCCGTCTTCACGATAGTCTCCCTCGGAGAAGACAGGCAGGGAAATAATGGGATATGGTGCGCTGTGAGTAAGATCCTACCGTGAGCCTGTAAGTCATCACTGAGCGTAGAGTGGAGATGACCGGCCAGGGGAGCAGCGGGAGGCGAGTCCTTGCACAATGAAGGGCGCGACGCCGACAACGACGACGAGTCGTCGCAGTCGCTGCCGTCGGAGAGGGAAAAGTGGCACTATCAACGGTCTCCCTCGGTTTTGGAGACTGAAGTTAGGTGGATGAATGGTTCAGGTCAACTCTGTAGGGCCCCACCTTGACTGGTTCGCTTCTCCTTAAAAGCAAGATGCACTCCATGCGCAGAACTGAGGACGCGAATATGAAGTATCTTCGCATTTTCGATGGGAAAGGTATGGATGTGGTTATGGGATCCTATCCAAAGCTGTTGTGCGTGTTTATTCCCTGTCGGCGATCCGGCTAAACTTGCCCCGATCGCCCCGCGCCGCAACCCCTATCAGGCTTGAAAGGTTCCTGAAGGCTGATCCCCAGAACCCACGCCTCACGACGGTCAACTCTTCGTCACTCCACACCATGCGGCCGTCCGGGGAAGCGTTCGCATTCCTCTCGTTCCTATGTACTGTTTCCGCCTTTACCGAGCTATCGCTTGACTGCGCGGGCCGGAAAGGCCAAGAAGACGCGGCCTGTCAACAGCCGCCGGAGCCCATCGCGACGGTGGTACCCGGCTCGTTCTACGTCGCAAGACTTCCATGTGGTCCTAACTTTTGCACTACCAAAACACTGACTGGCGAGGGCCCGAACCAAACTGTCACCTACGCAGCGCAGGACTTTGACTTGGTACGTTGTAATGCCCGTCCAGGCTGCCTCCGGGCCGAGCCACGGCTAACACGCCGTCTACAGTTCTTCAACATATCTCTCTCGTCGGACAACCGTACCCTTTTCCTGAACGATGTGCCCATATACCCTTCCATCCGAATGTCTCCGAGACCGCCGGACCTTGTCGCAGGCCAAGTCCCACGAAACTTCACGCGCGCCGACCTCGACGACACGATAGCCTGCACTAGAGAACATTGTCAGACTGGAAGCTTGCCCTGCCGCTGCTTGAGTCCGCAGATATCTAGCGTCGCCTTGGACTTCGACTACTATTCGCATTGGTTGGAATCGCATCCCGAGACGCAGACGCAGAAATGGGAGATCACATTCGACGCCATTGGCGGCGAGGATCTTGCTTTTTTCAGGGACGAGAGGCAATACATGCTACGGATTATTCTGGATGGAAAGGAGATAAAGGCGGAGAATTTTGCTGGGGAGAAAGATCGGCAGGCTGCTAGCAGCCTCTTCGACGTCCCAAAAGAAGAGGGGAAGGTATATGCGTATGGGATTGCGAGCGTGGAGTTTGCAGAAAGAACCCACATATTTACAATTCCGGGTCGACCGCTGGGTCCGTGGACCAAGTTCCGCCATTTCTTTGGCTTGGACGTCGTTGAGGAAGACGGGCACGTCATCTTCATCCATGAAGAATGGGGCTGGTACGGCAAGAAAGGCTCGCTCCCCAACGCGCTGGGAAAGATCATCAACGACTGGCCGTGGGCCCTCATCTTCATCATCTTCGGCAGCATCATTGGAGGCATTCTCGCGCTCATCGCAGCCTGGAAACTGTTCTTCCTCGTCAAGCGACAACGAGAGCTGGCGAGATGGGACGGCATGGACGTGGTTTGGGAGCGGATGCGGCGGCAACCGAGCGATGAAGAGGAGGAAGGTCTGTTGCGTGCAGGCTATAGAGATGAGCCTGATGAGACGAGACCGCCACCATATACGGATGAGGTGGATACGAATAAGCCGCTGCCGAGCAAACCTTTGCCCGAGAAGCCACTACCTGCTCCTCCACTTATCGATACATAGAAGGCCAAATTCCAAATTCTCGCCACGAGCGTATTTTTCGAGAGACGAATCGCGCCTATATGTTCCGCATCTGCGATTTACCCACTACAAGGACCTCAAGTCAACACCCGGAAGAAAGCGTCAGTAGACTCTTCAGGCGAGATTTGATAAATGGTCGATGCGGTAGATCAGATCAGCCATTGAGTGATATACTCACGTGACACTCTCAGGTGCAAGCGAGATATGGCGCTTTTCCTCCAACGCAATTGGCTACAAATTATTGAAGCACCTCCGACCTTTATCACGCTATGAGAGCACGATCCCCTTTAGAACTCGGCTATTTAGCTGTGGTGACCTGCTCGTCATGAACGTTTTGATTCTCTTTCCGCCAGCCTTGTTTCAACTGCCCGACAACTCGTTGCTATGTCCGGCCTCGAGGTCGCGAGCGCCGTAGCGGGATTTATCTCGCTAGGGATTGAGTCCTGCAAGCTCCTCATAGAATTCTACTCTTCGTGGTCTTCCTTCCGCGAGGACATGAAGGACCTCGTGAACGATTTGAAACACTTCGAGCGCGTGCAGGCACTTTTCCGTACCATATGCGAGGACGGCACGTTCCAAGGCGATCTCTCGGTCGACGTGGAAGAGGAGATCAAGCTCTTTGGAGAGGCGATAAAGAAACTGCAACAGAAGCTTGATAAGATCAAAGCGTCGGATGTTCCCAAAACAGCTCTGGAGAAGGCAATGTGGCGTGGGAGAAGACTACGGTACCCGTTCCTGGAGAGTACGATCCAGAAGTTGCGTGAGACTGTGGAGCGCGCGGTTGACCACTTTCGCGAGTACATTGCCATCTCAACTCAGTAAGAGCGGCGACTGCCTCCTGCCTTCGTCACTGATTGTGGCATTAGGCGATACTCGTCCTCTGCCAATCAGTCATTAATCGATGTACTCAAGGCCCTCAATGAGTCCCAATTAGGTAGGAGAACTTGGTTTTCTACTTTGACCATGCTTACGGCGTCTTAGACTTAAAGTTTGAGAAAGTATTCGCAGCAATACCTGCACCACTAGATCAAAAGAAGCTTCGTGCATGCCGCGAGAGTCGAACAGCTGGAACTGGCCAATGGATTTTGCAAAGTGAATCCTATGAATCATGGAAAGATGGTGCCATTGACAAAGTTTGGCTCTCCGGATTGCGTACGTTCATTATCCTTTCCTTCAGAGTGAATCATTGTACTAATAGGAATGAATGTGTAGCTGGCTGCGGCAAATCAGTTCTCTGGTACGCAAAGCATGAGCTCTCAACTATCCCTCTCATTCTCACGTAATTCAGCTCCGTGATTATCGATGACCTTGAAAGCTCGCTTCCTGATGCTGAGCATATCGTAATATATCACTTCTTTGACTATACGGACCCAGCAACTGGCCGACTAATGTCCCTTATTACCGCCATCCTCCACCGGATTTGCTGCCGACTAGGCAAAAAATCGACCACGACAATCCTAGATAATCTGCTTCAAAAGCTGGAACGAAACTACTGGCAATATCAGCCGACCACGGAAGACCTCGAAGATGCTGCTGAAGTTGCGTTCCGAATGGCATCGGCCTATCATCTACACCTAGTTGTCGATGGCCTCGATGAGTGCGAAGAACTGAATGCGGTGCTGGAGTGGCTTACGAACTCATGGGAGATCGATGGGAAAGTAATGTGGTTTTTGACGAGCCGCCCAGATCCCGTCATCGAATCGTCAATGAAACCCTGTGCTCGTATTTTGGCCGCCGACCTTACCGGTATCTCGCACGATCTCCGGCTCTTTCTCCAGCAACAGATGGGAGCCGAGCCTATGTTGAAGGATGTTAGCTTCGGTTCGAAGTCAAAAATTGAAGAAACGGTTCTTCTGCGGTCCGATGGAGTCCTGTACGCATCCTCTCGGTAGCAAGCCTTATGTTACTGATCAAAGGCAGTTTCCGCTACGCTTCGTGTGCACTTCAAAGACTCAAGGACTGTTTCGACGAAGACGAGATCGAAGAAGAACTCGATTCTCTGCCCCGCGGAATCAATGGGATATACGATGATGCCCTTTCTCAGATCACCGAAAAACACCAGATCAAGGCGGCTACACTTTTGAAATGGTTACTTGTCTCTATGAGACCGCTCCGCATGGAAGAAGTGGTAGACTGCCTTCTCGTCGATGAACGAGATGGAAGACTGGTTGTCAACTCCAGGAAGCGCACCAGCCACGCTGCCCTCTTCCGGCTATGCCCGCTGCTCATTAGCACCTATGATACGTTCTTCTGGGATCCCAAGGACGAGACCCAGTTCCGAACAACCGTATTTCACTTGGCTCACGCATCAGTCAAGGAATACCTGTTCCGCGACTGGCTCACAGTTCCCTCGACGCCCCTTTTTCGCACGACCGAGGCCGCGTGCCAAGACCTCGTCGCCGAGACTCGTGCACTATTTCTTCTTGAGCAGGCTAAGCCGAGAAGTGAACGTCGGTTGCGGCCAAAGAACTTCCAGCTTTTGACCTTAAATCTCGCCCCCATTGGCGACAGCTCACGGTACACAGGCAAAGCTGAGGCTCGGGTGGATCTCGTATCTGAGGATGTCTACGACACATTCCCTATTCTTGCATATGCAGCAAAATATTGGCCTCTTCATGTTCAGAAATGTTCAGAATGCATCCAGGCTCGCGATGAGATGCCACTGGAGCTACCTTCCGTGATGGAGCTGCTGACGTCGGAAGAGTTGATGACCAATTCATGGGAACTGTACCATCAGAGGACTCCCGAGTATTCGATCTACAATTGGCGCCGGAACCAGCACCTCAAGAGTGAACAACAAGGATCAGGACATGTTTCCAGCTTCAAAACACGTAAGGAAGAATGCGTCCGCGACCTTCCGAGCAATGTCGTTGTCGATGTTCCGTCACTCTATGCTGCGGTGTTCTTTCGTCTGCGCCCCGTCGTTCGGTGGCTACTAGATAAAGGTCTAGTCTACGATGGCTCACGACGACGACTTCCATCGGCTCTACAACTCGCGATCATCAGAGGCTTTCCCGAAATTGCAAAGGATCTGGTGGAGGCTGGCTCTGACGTTAATGAAAAGATCGGGGCCGGATACAATCATTCATCTCCGATTCAGGCCGCGATTGCGTCCGATGACGCAGAAATGCTTCGATATCTATGCGCCCGGGTCCCCGGGGGAGATATACTCCAAACACTGTCGGGAAACGCCATGGCCCTGGCGATCTCGGAGGGTACCGAAATTGTCGTGGAGTCCATTCTAAACATTTTACCTGCCGACTCTGTAGAAAGCTGGGTGCACGATGCAATAGAGCTTTCGCTGTGTCGGACCGGTACGAAGGACAAGACCATCAAAGTTCTGCTGGATAAGGCCGAAGCACTCTATACCAAGAGCGATGCGAAGGGCATTATATCACCCTCCGCTGTTATGTTTGCTGCACGAAGACCATCCATTCTGGAGAGGTGCCCGCCCATGTCTCCTGTACTGGACGATGTCTCTCTAAACACTGCCCTATTGGGACTCGGGACCAGCTTTTTCTTCGGGGAGCAGCTGTTTAGGCTCACTCGAGGTATACTACAGAAAGCCCGTCCCGGAAATTTCATCTGGTCAGCAACTATCGGACAGTTTGTTCTATTGCGTCAGCCAAAATCTCTATTCCTCCTTCTAGCTAGAACAGACCTACCAGAGCCCGAATTAGAGATATTCGCAGATAAAGCCTGGGGATCCGGACTGCAATTCCCAGGTCTTATTGGCTTCGATTACAACACGCCCCGGATCACAAAGCTCCTCGTCGACTCCATCCATGCTGTTCCAACTGACCGCACTCTGGACTGTTACCTTGCAGATTGGATGATCGCTCGACATGCCGGGACTAAGCCTCCGATTTTGGTCCTGGACCCGCCGATCGCGATACATTGGTCTGCGTTCAACGAATGGAACCATGACCCCGGTACCCCAGAGAATAACCTACAGCCATGGGGTGAAATTATCATTTCAGTCGAGCAATTGAAGGGCCGATCCGATGATGGAATGCTTAATGTAACGGTAAAATCGCTTGAAGAGGTGGAGAGGGAAAGCACAGTGGAACTTCTCAACAACCGAGAGACTCGGTCAGTTGCCTCTTCGGGCAGTTATCTCTTTCCTTGGTACGGGGGCATTCCTGCTTCATGCAATTCACTAGAGGGTGCCTTGTACAAGGGACCCTGGGAGGCTCCTTAGTTCTCGCGTGAATTCAAGGTGGAGTTGGTACGGTCCATACAGCATGGGATGGGTGTGTTGTCAAAACAACATGCATACGTCGGAGTATTTCCTTTTGGTTCGCCTCAAACTTATCAACTGTCATCCCATACATCAAGGCGATAACACCGCGCGACGGTATATCAGGGCTGATACCAAGGCTTCTTCTACCCACTCCACTGTCGTGGACTTCTGTGGCGTTTTTTGTGTCCGGTAACCCAGTATTAACTCCGGCTTATCGAACTCTATGGGAAGTACATGTCTCGCATCTCCACGTTTCCCGTTAGTTTAAAGTGTTTTTAATCTCCCCTATGCACATTATTTCATATATTCTCTTTGAACCGGTCGCTACGAGTCCCATCAGGTTCACCAGGAGCATACCGCATGCTTCAAGTCAGAAGTATCGTCTGATCTTCTATTCTGTAGGACATGAAGACGTGCTAAAAGTCCTTCAAACCACTACACACTCGCGCGGGATGTGCTTTGAAATAGAGTCATTCCTCCCGTGACGCTCTCCCCGCTTAACCCCGTCAAACTCCGCCGCGAGTCATGTTCTTCGCGATGCATGACGCCATACCCAAACGACGACAGTTCAGTGCCACAGTGCTAACGAAAGGGCGCTAAACACCCGAATTTGATAAAGGCGTTTGTAGTTTGTGTTCTTGATTCGTCGGGTCCCGAGTGCCTACTCGGCTCGGATATGTCGCAAACGGACCTCTGAGCGGGTGTGGTCATCCGCTGGGCGCGGGCCGATCCTGAGATAAAATGGGTCAGTTCGCAGCTTGTTGATTCTATCAAAGGTACGGAAGTTTTGGGCAGGTTGAAGCAGACAAGATGGTCAAAGTAGCTGTTGCTGGTGGCACTGGAAGTACGTTGTCCATGATCTTTCCGCTCCACCGCCCAGGCCACCTCGAAACCCTTTTCCCAACCTCCATCAGAAGACTCTCATTAACAGCCTATAGATGTCGCAACCAACGTCCTCCATACCGCCATCCAATCCGGCAAACATTCCTTCACGATCTTCACGCGCGGCGCTCCTCCAAAAGAAGCGACGCCCGGAGTAGAGTACAAAACCGTGGACTACCATGACCGCGCCTCGCTCACAGAAGCTCTTCGTGGCTTCAACGTCTGTCTAAGCTTCGTGATCGTGCATCTCGACAAAGACTGCACAGCGCAGAAGAATCTTATCCACGCGTGCATCGACGCCGGCGTGAAAAGATTCGCGCCAAGCGAGTGGGCGATCAGGAACGGAAGTGGAGTCGCGCACTACGAGAACAAGGACAAGATCGCAGAATATCTCGCTGAGCTGAATAAGGAGAAGAAGGTAAGTAAGACGCCGAAAAATAGCATTACGAAGCATCACACCTCCAAAATTTGCTTCAGTACTGACATCCAACCAGGTCCTCGAATACTGCCTCTTCCAGCCCAGCATCTTGATGGACTACTTCGCGCATCCCTATTCGCAAACCCCCTCGCTCTTCACCTGGCCCTTCTTCGTCGACTTCGAAAGCCGGCACGCCATCGTCCTCGACGACGGCAACCAGCCCCTCGTCCTTACAGCCGCAGCCGACATCTCCAACGTCTTCGCTCTCGCGCTCGATGACGATCGGCGGTGGCCAGTAGAAGGCGGCATGCAGGGCGATCGCACAACCATCATCGAGCTAATTGCGCTCGGCAAGAGACTCCGCGGCGGCGACTGGACGATCGAGCACGTCAAGAGCGAGGATATTGAGAACTGGGAGCTCAAGACGAAGTGGGTGCCGCAGATGACGCATCCGGTTATTCCGCTGGCGGAGCGGGAGAAGTTTAGTAAGGAGTTTGTTTGTATGTTTTTTATGGGGGTGCAGAGGGGTGCGTGGGATGTGGGCGGGGAGTGGAATAAGCGGTTTCCGGAGTATAATTTCACGGGGTTGGAGGAGTATATGCGGAGGGCGTGGGAGGGGAAAGATTGATAGCTTGGTTGCTGCCTTGGAGGACGGACTGGAGTGCGAGCGGACGGTTGGATGAGGTCTGAGAGTGCTCGTCGGTCTAGCGAATCCATTCATCAAAGTATATACAAAAGAAGCGAAGTCTTCCCATCACCCTTCCGTCTCCATGCCACTCCCTTAAACAAAGTAGCTCTTAATCTCCGGCAGCACGACGGTGTACGCCGTACCGCTCGGCGGCTCCATGCTGTACATATAGTCGCCCCACCAGGGACCCGCAGCCCACCACAACGCGCCAGTCCAAACATCAGAGTTCTGACCCATGTAGCTCAAGCCATCCTTAAGCGCGTTAATACACTGCGTGTTGTTGCCCGCCGCAAACTCTCCGATCAATCCCTGCTTCTTGTTGTCCTTGAGCCATTGGGTCGCGGCCTTGAGACGTTCGCTGAAGATGGTAGCGCTCACGCATTCGGCGTGCGTGCCAGACCCGTCCGTGTCGAGATACTGGTGCATTTGGTAGATGAGTTTGTCCTGCGGATCCTTGAGGTTGATGAGCGATGCGGCGTTGCCGGACGACACCCACGTCCACGCGCCGGACCAGCTGTTCCCCTCGGGAGTGATGTACTGCGATGTAGCACCGGCAGCGCGCACGCCATCAATAGCGGCTTGGTTGAGGTCGAAGACGAGCTGCTGGTCCATATCGTGGTACTCGTTGTTGGTGTCGAAGACAACGAGCTCGTTGTCCTTGTACTGCTCAGCAACGTTCTGCCACCAGGTTTTAAAGCCCGCCGTGTCGGTGATGATCTCGCCGAGGAAGCGGCCGTAGTTGTGCGGCTGGATCATGGCGTAGGCGCCTTTACCGGTTATGTAAGTGATTTGCTGCGTGAGGTTGCCGAGGTAGAGTGGGTCCAAGGGTGCGGTCAGGCTGCCGGGGGTGAGGCGCTCCATGACTGTGTGGACAGGTCAGTTTTTGGTTGCTGGTAGAGAGGAGGCGGCGAGCTTACGGAAGTTCAGACGGAACATGTTCATGCCTTGCTGCATGAATGTGTCGATAGTGTTGAGGTCGTACCAGATATACTCCTTGCCGTAGACACCCGTGAAATTCTTCTCGCCGAACTCAGCGCCCGACTCATTGATACCGAAGAACTTGAGTTTGCGCGTCTGACGCTTGTCCGCTGGAGCAGCGAAAGCAGCTGAGGCCAGAGCGGCCGCAGCCAAAATCTTCTCAAAGAGCATGATGCTGAATTCAATTCAATCCCACCTGCTGAAAACAAAGATCGTCGAGGAAGTCGTGTTCCAACTGCCCTACGGCCATGCTCCGGCACTAGGAAACACCATCTTTATACAAGCTCAAGCATAGCTCTAGCGCCTCATTTGCACCCCAGCAATACGGACCGCGCGCTCCGTGTCTCGAAGGAACTAGAACCTGCTCATCACCGGGTTTTCATCAAAACGCTTGCCAGATCGAGGGTCGCCAATCTGCGCCGTTTGAGCCGCGGCGGAGAATAAATTACTTCTCCAAATTAAAGGTCCCGCTTAGGTAACCTGAGTGGTGGGGAATCGGCGCTGCCATTGCGGGGTGGACCGGGATCGCGATTCGTGGGATTGAGAAACTAGGAAGAAACAACGTGTTTGAAACGCAGGACTGGTGATGTCGTGGCAAAAAGCCTCGGGACGAAATCCCAGTAGTGCGAGCGCAGAATGGGGCATTTCTTTAGCCCAATCAGACCCCCGGGTTGCATATTAAGGGACGCTACTCAACGCCCTTTCGAAGCTTCTCTGCATATTCGTCGCATATTGCGTCTGCCCACGGTGCTTCTAGAAAGCTGCTCGAAGTGGCACAAGCGCTTCATCTACACGAATCTTTACCCGGTTTCCGGAGCTCGGTCCGCGCATGCTGAGACTGATATCGCGCTCCGTGGCGAAAGCGGAAATTCTTTAGCGCGTGCCTAGAGAAGCTTGTGTCATCGTGCACGCTTGATTGAAATGGAAGGCTTGCGTTGGGCTATGGGGATTCTCAGGGACTACGGGAAGGAATAACCGTATCCTCCGTACTGCATTCGACGTGCGGAGGAAGACTTTGGCGCTGCTTGCACCTTCGTAGGTCGACCAAGTCGCTGGCCTGATACTGCTGGTACTGCTGGTACTGCTAACACCCAAGAGAATATTAGTGGAATGATTAGGAGACGGCAAGAGGGTGGAACGTACTAGTACGTGGCCTGATGTTGACCTTTGCACCTTGACATGTGATAACTTCACATTTGGGCGAAAGAGAGCGAGCCATGACCAAATCCATCACATCATTTCCTATCAGACGTAGTTGGCCTCGCCACTCGAAAAAGACCTCGAAGACAATCCGACTCCCGCAAGTATAGGCTGTGAAAATGGACTCTCTCAACCGTGATCCCTTCATTACGACCGAGGTTCGTATCCTTGCACCACCCCCTCGTCAAAGCACCAAGCAAGCTCATAAAAGCTCCATCTCAGAAAGAAAAGGACATAAATCTTCAAGCAGTTGGCAGAAGGCAGTTGGCAGAACAAAAACAAAAAAGAAAGCATTGGATATACTCACCGTGTAAAGGTCGATCACCTCCTCACGCTGCGTCGTCCAGTGCTGGAAAAGGAATCCCTCGACGGGGTCGTGAACGAAATTCCCGGAATGTGCGCTTGCGAGTGGTGACTACTCCGCACGCCCACACGCTCCAGATTATCCCATTGTGGTCTCGACCGAGCCGGTGACCGACTAGAGACAATCGACGGCATCGTAGGCGGAAGCCGCCCAGCCCGCGATTGCGAAGAACGACCGAAAGACGGGAAAGGGATCGCAGACTGAGAATGTATCGAGGCTTTGCGAGAATAGGGCCTGTTGAAAGAACCATACGCGCTGTCGTTGAGAAATGGAGACCGCCCGGGCTCTGGCCTCGTAATGTAACCACGCGAGTCGATATTTCGGGCCAGATAGTGTCGTGGAGTTGCCATGTACTCCGTAGCCCTACGCTCGACTCTATACTCAATAGGCTCATTCCTCTCATTCAGAGGCGAATTCATGAACGAGAGTCCATTCAGACCGCGCGGTTCATGCCAGTCTCCCTGGGGTTCCGTGGCCCTCGGCCTTGGAAATCGATAAGCTCCGC
The DNA here is from genome assembly GCF_010094035.1 of Trematosphaeria pertusa. Lineage (NCBI taxonomy): Eukaryota > Fungi > Ascomycota > Dothideomycetes > Pleosporales > Trematosphaeriaceae > Trematosphaeria > Trematosphaeria pertusa. The sequence continues at coordinate 2,633,974 of NW_022987212.1, read as the reverse complement.
AGTGATTGTGACTATCCTCTCGTTCAGCGACTCCGGGCCGTGAAAACACTTGTGAATTGCGATTGCTGCTCTTGAAGAAAGGACTTACAACATTATCCACCTCTTCCACGGGTCGATGGAACCGTGCGGGTGCCGGGGTAACCGGGTTAATCGAGACGCTGTTATGGGCTCTGGTGAAGTTATCAGTTGGATTAGACCGAAGATGACCAGGATGGGCGTACAGTGATGAAGGAGCATTGTCAGGCGACTGATGGAGAAATGCGTAGCCCCTGTTCCGCCGCTTTGCCCCATTAGTTTCAACATGGCTCTGCTGAGCGTCTGCAATCTGCCTGTGCTGGTGAGTTGATGGATGTTGGCTGTCAATGCTCCCACGCGGATCCTGGAGCCCCAAGTCAAGGCCGGTCTCTCGCGATAACCCGTCCATCAGACGTATATACGAGCGCTCAGTGGGTAGACCACTGGACCCCTGCGGAGTCATCTTGACAGGGGACTGCGACCGAAATGTGAATTCCGCGTTCTCGTTTCGCATTCCCACGCCGGGGAGCAGTTGATACTCCTGAGAAGCAGTCGGTTGCCGCGGGCACTCCACCGGCAACGCGCCTGACATGTACGGTGTCTCCTGCCGGTAGCCATGGCGGGTCGGAGGTCGTTCGCGATCACTGCTAGGCTGGGTGGGCGCATCGACGGCTTCCCAATGACCATCATCATACATCTGCACGTCAGGGTCAGAGGCATGGTTACTAAATGGCGCGGGTGACGCTCGGCCGCTCGAGAACTTCTTCCGTAAAGTCGGGATGATCTTGCGCATTGACTTCATTCGTGACAATGGCTTGGTGGGCGGTGGCATCAAGTCTCGACTCGTCGGAGGCGCGTGGGCATTGTGCCCCTGTAGGGGCGACTCCACCCTCTGGCGCTTCAACGGACGTTGCTCCTGCGGGCTGGATGATACGCCGGCACCCTCTGTGTAACCTGCCGTGCGGCTCGGAGTCGTCTTTTGTAGCCGCGTCTCTGGGAAGCCTGAGGAATCTGCCATGAACTTGCCATTCTCGTCGAGAGGGAAAGGCTCTTTCTGGTTAGGAATGGGCTCCAGCGCCATCTGGAAGCCAAGCGTAGCGAGACGCTTTCGCATCAGGTCGTTTTGCCTAAGCTAGGTCAGCATCGCCCGAGCAGGAAACGAGGAAGGGAGGCGTACTCAACCAACGTGGGCAGGAGCCGCAGGTAGTGCTCAATCGCCGGTAACCTCGCCTGAAATCTCTCAAGCTTCTGCGCATCCTGCTCGAATTGTCGCAATCGTTCAACGTCTTGCTCCAGCGACAGCACTTTGGCGTGTTCTCTAGATGCCAAGTCCTCCGCGTTGCATAGCTTGTTCTGCAAAACGGCGACGCCTTTCTCAACCTGACGAAGAGTGGTCGTTATGCTCTTGCTGTACCGAATCAATGCGACGTACTGGAACTGGAGGAAGTTAGCAACGCGCGCTTGGATTGGGTGACGTCGAGCATACTCGGAAAGCCTCCATTTCCTTGCTAGCCCCGTCCAGCTTCATCGGCGGCGTAGAGAACCAGTGTTTAGAGATCGCAGGGTCGTATTGACCCTCTTTGAAGCCGCGGACCGAGTAAAGCTCGCGCGGGTGGTCTTCGCCTTTCTCCTTTGCGCAAACCGGGCAAGGAGCCCGAGGACGTGTCCCGGCGGGATGAAAGGGCGGGCCTAGCGGGGCCAGACTGTCAGTTGCGTGCTCAGGCTGTGGCTTTCGCTGTGTGCGAGCGAACTTACCGCCGCCTTCCATGTGCTTGGTGCAGATGACATGACCACAGCTGGAAACATAGAGCCTTGTAACAAGGCGTTCCTTTGGGTTGATGCCGTCGGAAAGGCCCTGGACTGTCTCGTCGCGGCCGTCATAGACCTCGGAGAACGTATTCGCGCAAACGGAGCAGCTAAAGATGCAATCGAGGGGGTTGACGACCTCATCGCCGGGATGTGCCTTCGAAGAGGAGCCCATGCGAGCGAGTTTTGCCAGGCGCGTGGACTTGAGGAAGGAGGCCATGATGGTGGCGGCGAGGGACGAGGTGGAGGTATCCGCGACAAAGGTGGAAATCACGACCCAGGGTGCCAAGACGTCGCGACTGCCGCTCGGGCAACTGCCGCAGATCTGCCTCAACCGGTGCAGTGAAAGTGAAAGTGAAAGATGGGGACGAAATCATCTCCAGATAATCTGGCCAGCGCGAAGCGCCGATTGCACAAGCGAAGAGAGCCCGGCCGGAACAGAGGAGGCAGAGAGTGCATATCGAAAGGTCACATAAGAGACAAAACAGAACATAGTGAAGGAAACACCGGTGGTCATATTTACAGTACCTGTATGGCATCTATCGATATCCGCCTCCCTCAAGTTCGTCAAACAAAGTTTCGGCAAGGGTACCTATCGCGTGTTAGCACCCTGTTCAACGCTCATCGCATCAAAGGTTGGGGGATATCGTACTCTGAAGTATAACTCTGCTCGCCGACCAGATTGTACCTCTTCATCCCCTCCACGCCGCTCGCATTCAGCCCACTCGGTAGTGGTGGCATGCCACCGGGTCCCAGCACATCCTTCGCCAGCCCTGTGTTCCTCTCAAATGCCACACTCAACCCCTTCGCACCATCTTCCTGTGCCGCAACTAGCTGCTTCGTCCCTGCCTCGCCAATCAGCTCCTGCTTCGGCGCGGCCGCGCTTCCCACTTCCAGCAGCGCTACGGCGTCAGCTTGGGTCACAGTCGATAGCTGCGGGTATCGGCGTCGCACATCGCGCTTCCAGTACGGATTTTCTGCAAGGTCGGCAGCGGGTACCGTAACAGGGTCGTCGTAGGTCGCTGGGTCGACGGCGCCCGGCGGCGGGTTGCGGAATTGAGGGTTCATCGGCACACCGGAGGAGCGGCTGGGGTCAAGGGCGAACACCCTGTTGATGAAGCCATAAATACCCTTCGGCTGGACGGTATATTTCTGCACAGGAGCATATCAGCAAGGCGTAGTGGGAGCTTTGCGTAGTCGTGAGGGAGGGTGGACGGGCTCGTGGAATGATGAGAGCTACCGTGTCGTACGTACCGAGAAGCGCGTCGGGATGTTCTTGGCCGCCATATTGAGCAGCCCGTTTGCGAGCCCGCAATTGATGAGTGTAGAGGGGTCAATGGGCGGGGGTACGTGGTCGTAGTGATCTGTGTCGGATCGTGAAGCTTGGTGAGGTGAGGTTGAAGCTGCGGGCGCCAAGCCGGGGGCTCTGCTATTAGTCAGCTCCTGAATTCCTCTCAGATTCCTCTCTACACCATCACGTACTCTGCTTCAGCCTCTATAGAAACGCGTCCTCTTTCGCTTCTTGTAGCTAACATCTGCTCTATTTGAAGGTTAAAGCTGCAACTCCGAATCACCTCGTCATGTCGGCTCCAGCGGAGAAGCAATCCCATGCTACTCAGAACACGGGTGATATGGCTACGCTCGTTACCTTCATTCATTATCAAGCACTTAATTTTATCATAAAGAACCTCGTTGCAAGGTTTCCAGTCCAGACTAAAGCTACTATACCGATACAGTCTAGCGATGATCCAACCTCAAGAGCCGCCCAGTGTCTCGCCGTTCAACCCGATCCCCTAACAACGCTCAAGCGTGGTCCACAGCTTACAAAACCGACCATAGTTGCCGTCCGTGTTATATTCTGTCGGAAACTGGGGCAATGGGTGAGCTAGATCGGAGTGACCCGGTGCGCGGCTGCTTAGCACCGAGGCCCGGTAAAGCTGGTACATCGTACACAAGCGTCTCCATCCGTCCCATACATCGCTATCTCAATGGTTCAGACTAATCATGCTCCAATAGCCGCCTAAGACCCCAATATCCGCCGCACGTGACGGTATCATTGTGTCGAACCCCGATAGCCGGCACTAGCCGTAGCAATCCGAGCCATATACCCTCGACTCCCGTTTGCTGACGGCGTGCAGCCGACCAAACTTCAACAAGTCGAACTCTTTGCTAAGATGACGTTGCTGATGCTGCTGGCATTTCAAGGAACGGCGGATGGAAATGGAAGGCTGTCAGTATTTATGGTGGGATGACTTGCGCTTTGGCGGGCTTTGTCTCATCCATACGATTGTTATCGCCGTCCTTGGAGCAATCGAGCACATTTCAACTGCTAAGATTGAAACACTTCGATTTCATGGTAGATTCATAGAACACTTTCCATAATGGAATTTCTGATGAGCGTCGCTCGTATGCTCCTAACCTCCCCTCTTCTCCTACTGGTCTCCGTCTTCGGAGTCCTGATATTCTATGTACACATATCCTCTCCAAATTCCGCGTCCGAACTAACAATCCTAGATTTCGGTCATAGTAATCTACCGCCTAACTTTACACCCTCTCGCCCGCTATCCCGGGCCCCGTCTCGCCGCCATCACCGACATCTACCTAACCTACTACGCCTACCGCGGCTCGCGACACCTCTGCTTCCACCGCGCACACGAGCGCTACGGTCCCTACGTACGGATAGGCCCCAACACGCTCTCCATCAATACCGTCACCGGTCTAAAAACCATCTACGGGTTCCGCGCCAATGTCCGCAAAGCTGACTTCTACACAGCTTTTCCTGCGAACAAGAAGACGGTCAATGTGCACAGCAGTATTGATAAGATGCAGCATGCGCGGAAGAGGAGGGTGATGAGCCACGCATTCTCGGACAGCGCGATTAAGAGCCTGGAAAGGTATATCCTGGCGAACGTGAGGACGGCTTGTCGGTTGCTGGGCGAGTCGAAAAATGGTGCCGGTGTAGGCGAACAGAAGGGGGATGAGAAAGGATGGAACGATGCCTGGAATGTGGCGAACTGGTGCAACTGGTTGGTCTTCGATATCATGGGGGACTTGGTGTTTGGGAAGGCGTTCGGGATGTTGGAGAGTCCAGCCAATCGGTTCGCGGTCGACCTGGTGGGGAACGCGGCGCATCGACATTTGATCGTAAGTTCTGTCTTCAGCTTGAACAGCCGACTTCCGTACTGATGTTGTTAGTGCGGAACCCATCTTACGATCCACAAGTGGCACCTTGATAAGATACTGTTCCACAAGATCGCTGCTCAGCGCGGCCAGTACATGCAGTATAGCAAGTCGCAGGCCATGGAGAGGACCAAGCTGGGCGTCGATGTCGACCGGAAGGACTTCTTCTACCACCTACTGAACGCCAAAGACCCGGAGACCGGGAAGGGCTTCAGCATGGATGAGCTGTGGGGCGAGTCGAATCTTTTGATCATCGCCGGATCAGACACCACATCCACGGCTATGGCGGCAACGTTCTTCTACCTGGCCCACAATCCCACGGCGCTACAGAAATTGTGCAAAGAGATCCGCGATACTTTCTCTGACGTCGAGGAGATTGTATCGGGACAGAAGCTGAGTGGCTGCTTGTATCTTCGCGCCTGTATTGATGAGTCAATGCGCATGACACCTCCCGTTGCTGGCGCACTCCCTAGGCAAGTCCTGCTAGGCGGCATCGACATCGATGGGCACCACATCCCAGCAGGCGTTGACGTCGGCGTCCCGCATTATGCCATCCACCACAACTCTAACTACTATCCTCGCCCGTTTGACTACGTTCCCGAGCGTTGGCTATCGGATTCTACTGCCAACCCTCTGCATGCAAAGCTCTCGGACGCGCTTTCAGCCTTCTGTCCATTCAGTATTGGTCCAAGAGGATGCATCGGCAAGGGATTGGCGTACGTGGAGTTGACTGTGACGATTGCGAGGGTATTGTTCTTGTATGACCTGAGACTGGCTCCAGGGACCACATTGGGAGGAGGAGGCAAGGACCTGGAGGTTGGAAGGACAAGAGCGACAGAGTATCAAATCGAAGATAGGTTTGCGAGTATGAAGGATGGGCCGGTATTGCAATTTCGGGCGAAGATTTAAGAATGTTGCTCGCTCTAAGGGGTCAAAGACGTCTGGAAAGTGATGGAGCCCGTATTAGCGCATGGAGCTGAGTCGCCGTATTGCGATCGGTAGTATTTCTTGAATACGGATTCTCAGTATTTGCGTTCTTCCCATTTCTCCCAATTGCTGCTTTGGCTGAGCTAGGCCAATCATGTTTCCGGATCCCCATTACGTTAGATGGCGAACCTGCTGTCTGCACCATCAAATGACGGCCTAAGGAAAGCTGTCTGTGGGTCGTGTCGCGGACTACTTCCGCTTCCCGTAGGCTCGAGTTGCAACTTAAGTCGTGTTTCCATCGGCATCTTTAAGACACAAAAGCCCCCAAAAGCATGCATGGAAGGGGTTGAATTACAACGCTGTAGTCATTGTTGCAGCGACGTGCACGAAGAGATGTATCGCTTCCGAGGTTGTTTATCGATAAGGAACGCGACGAGGCTTGCCGGTGGAACTTCAGCTTTTTCCGTCTCTCGTCGCATCCACACCAACCTATTACTTCGACTTCCATCGACTCTCATTACCCCAATTACCTGTTTGAAGTCCATATTCTGTTCTCTTTAGATTGCCATGGCGTTGGCCCGGGCTTGCTCACTCGGACGCTCTCTTTTCTCTAGGGGTCCATCCTCGCGCGTTGTCAGCTCCGTGTTTCTGTCCACACGAGTCACAGTCCCATATCGCCAATTCGTATCAAGCTCACAGTTATTGCAAGAGTCTCTACAGCACGAACCGTCTCGCTCTCAAACCGATATTCCACCATCGGTGCTTTCAGATGCACAGCGAAGCAGGAACGCACAATCCGTGGCAGTCCTCAGAGTGCCAAAGCGTGCTACACGGGCAGAGGTTGAAGCAGTTTTCAAAAATGCTGGACTAGAGGTGTAGGTTCGATCTCAGAGTCGCCATTTCCAACACTCGGAAGTTGCTCGTCACATGCAGTTAAGCTAACAACTAACCAGGGCCGAACTGGAGATGATGATATGCCGCTTTACCTTCTATAACGATTGCTTTTGCGTTGTAAAACTCGCGAATGAGCAACAAGCGGAGCGAGCCGTCCAGCTCCTCAACGGAAACATGTCCCTTGGGGCGCCCATCATCACTAGGCCTCTGGACCCAGGCTTTGTCTGGGGCACGAGGCGAACCGTCGAAGGTGTGGTCGGACGCCACGTTTTCTACGACGATGACGGAATCACCACGGCTATCAATCCGATCCTGGAGGGGCGGCGCATCCAGCTCAGGGTGAAGACGCCGGGTTGGGGAGAAACGACCGTCAGCAACCGAATTCGCGAAAGCCGCGAAGTCATCAAGCGCCATTTCTCCAAGTTTGGGCTCGAGTCTATTGGGGCCATAGCGCCGAACTATGGTGACATGAAGCTGCATCCGAGATTCCTTACCTTTATGGACTTTACGACCAAAGAAGGCGCCGAGGAGGCCCAGCGCACGATGCACGACACCGAGATCGAAGGCCGCAAAGTCTGGCTTATGGATTGCGATATTACGCCGTGGAAAGCGTACCAGATTGGTCGAGTGGATGCGCGGAGGCTGGCGGATTTGCAGGAGAAGGGTCTAGCACCGACGGAAATCGACGAAGAGAAGTGCTCGAAGCCTCATACGAAGTCCTGGATGGGACAATCACAGAAGCGCGTTTCGACCAAGCCGAGGAAAGAAAGTGCATAGCAAGCCCATTGATCAGAGATGACGAGTATGTAAAACAGAAGAGGGTGCATGAGACACCCGTGGGCCTGCATTATGGAGCTTATGGGTCGATAGACGATAACCTTGTATTATTAGAGGAAGTGGACTAGCTGTATCATACCATGTATTACTGGACCGGGTGCCTTGGACTATCTATTTCTCGAGCTGGGTCTACCGGTATGTCAAGCACAGCCCCATGTGAATTGGCTGAGTATGCATAGACTGACCTATCTGGAGTTCTAGATCATCTCTGTAGGAAAGAGGACACAAAACTTGCATAAATCTCCGGCGTACGCATATATCGCTCCCGTATCACGGGCAGGTCGCCATTACGCCCTTCATCCGCTGATTGTTTCAATTTAGCGGTCTATCAAGCTCCTCTGTTATCGAGAATAGGGAGTGTTTGAGTGTTCTCGTGAACGAAAGTTCCAAGGTCCTCGTCGCGAGCTACTCCTGAATGGACTAGGCCGCTTTAGATGCCTGTTTCAGAACCCGTCGCTGTCACATCTGCACACTTCGTAAAACCCTCAATACCACCGTCTAATCTCCAACCCCGGTGTAAATTTGCCGATGACCACACGACCGTCTCCGATGTGCTTCGGTTTGTCCTCCCGCGACACGCGGAAGCACCGTTCCATCCCACCGACGCCAGCCGTCCTTTCAACGATCCATCCAACACTCCGATATCTGTTGAGCGGTACTTTTAAAGCAAATGCATGAATCTCTAAGGCCTCTTTTTCTTCAATGCGTGCTGAACCTGAACGGCTCATCAACTTTCGGCCTCTCGGTCACCAAGGTATGCATTCAAGCTGCTGGAAGTTCGCCGACTGTGTACCCTCGATGGGATGCCCCGGAGAGGCCATGAACGAAATAATACAAGGCTGCAGGCTAAGACCTAATGGCGTATTCTCCGCAAGCTTTCCCGCCTTTGATATGCGGCTACGGGCTGTACATTCCAGTAGCGCACCACCACAACCCTCACCTCATTACAAGTAGCGGCTCGCTCTGTTCACCAAGAGCTTCCTACATGCCCGCCCCCCAAATCCAGCTCTGCAACCGCCTCCCCATCCGGTGAGACACGAGCTCAAGGCATCGAATCACGATCGTAGACTCCACTTCGCCAACCAATCAGGACTCGCTACGTTGAGCATCCCAATCATCACCGGGTCACCGCACTTTACATGCATGCGAAGCCACCTAAGCCCAACACAGCGCGCGGCACCCAAAACAGCACTAAATTTGTTTAAATGCAAGGTTGCCCCAGATTTCGAGATCTCGAGCAACAAAATGGCGGACGTACCACTGCCCACGACGTATCGTGAGCGGCTGGCACAGTTCAAGATTTTGGAGGAGAGGAGGTTTGAGCTGATTGAGGTGAGATGTTTTCCTTTTCCCAGGTCGCAATCGGCAGGAGAAAAATGACGTCTAGGAACGGGACTGACTCAAGATGCACGCGAAAAGGAGTTACTGGACAAGCTTGAGAAGACCGAAGCGAGGCTCGCACAGACGGAACTCGACCTCAACTCGGAGCAGAATGTTCGACGGACACTCCAGGCTGAGGTTGTAGAAGCGAAAGAACGGGAAAATGCGATGGCTCAGAGACAGGTTGGATCCCTCTTGCAGGTCGCGAGGACTTCCACGTTGACACGTTGTTAGGCGCGACGGCCATTTGCTCTCGTACTTGTTGACGCGGACGCCGATGGGTTCATGGTTAGTGGATTCAACTTACTGAGGCGCTGCTACCAGGTGCTGATATACCCAGTTTCAAGACAAGTATGTTACTCGAAGAGCTCAGGGTGGTGAAGCTCTTGCCGACGAGCTTTTGATTCGGTCGCGAGAATACCTTCGACCCCAATACCAAGACGCCGACGCATTGGATATCGTAGTACGGGTGTACGCGAACTTGGAAGGCATGGCGAACTACCTTGTCAGGCAAGACAAGGTGCGAAATCTGGGCCAGCTTCGTGCATTCGCGACAGGCTTCTGCGGGCGGATTTCCAGCTTTGACTTTGTCGATGTCGGGGTTGGCAAGGAAGGAAGCTCCGGGAGGAAAGTCAGGGGTAAGTCTACCATTGTGTCTCCCATGTGCGTTAATGAGCTTATGCCGTGCCAGAGAACCTGTCCTTCTATACCTCCAACACGCATCTTCGTCACGTAATCCTCGCTTGCTCGCCCGTCGACCTCCCTGTATCCATGCTCTCGGCGCTTCCGCTCGAAAAGATCACTCTTGTCGAATCTCATCCGCTTCCGACGGCTCTCACAACGCTTCCGCTGAAAGTGACCAGACTCACGACACTATTCCTACCGCCGCCGTCGCCAAAATCGCCGCGTCCACGAGGACGCAACGGGCCGCAGCTTCAGCTGATGCAGCAGGAAGACCCTGACGGCGGCGCAACGTGGCTAGTAATTCAGCCCGAGAGGAGCAAGTCGCAAGGCGCTGCGCTGAGGAGAAGAGGAGGTTCTGAGGATGGTGACTCGAGCCTGAGCATCTCTATCGGCCCCGATAATACCGTGAGCGTAGACAGTGGGCGGCGACGGCGTATCGTAGGGTGATAGCCCCGATAGGAAGGGAGAAGGGGACTACCTTGAGATACAAAAGCATGAGTGGACGTTATCGGAGTTGGTGTACACGGTCGCATGAATGGGCATAAATTGATAGATCGGGCATTTTTTTCAGCGTATCATTGGCATAGCGTTCTAGTTTACTCGTTGCAGTCTGGCATCAAAAGCTTGGTATTGTGGCTACGGCTACGGCTACGGCGTTGCACTCAAGTATGTCCTAGTGCTGTGATGAGGCGTGAATGTACCGACATGTGGAGCTTCCCGGCGGGACAGGATGCAGCGGAGGACTCGAAGGGAGCTGGAGCAAAGGGATAGCAGAGGGGTGAGGGCTACCAGAAGGAACACTAGCTATCCCGGCATTTCCAGGATCCTTCCAAGGCTGGGAGGCCCAACTCGCAGGGGATGGTGGGACGGGGATGAGCTCAAGCAGATCCAGAAATCGGAGAGACATCAAACTGATATATCCTGAATTCCAAGTGCCTGTGCATCGGTATGTGAACAGCCTGGTGGTCTCCATACCAGCCCCGGAGCCCTGCAGCCAACTATAATCACGTGATCATATGGATAGAGGCATGACTAAAACCGCGGCTCGTCTGCTCGCTTCCCCCAACGTCAATCTTTCGATCCTTAACCCACCTGTTCACATGTGTTCCGCTGTCTTCCCACGTCCGACCACCCTCCCGTGAACAGGGCACGGAAAGACCTGCCCCTCTTAGTTCTCCACCGCGGGCCACCGAGCACGAGCAACATCGTGCAGGCTCAATCCGCGCTGCCAAGCATCGACAACGGTCCAACAAGCCAATGAGGGCCGCAATGCGAGATCGCTAAGGCAGCGGATATGAGAGGTGGCGTACAACCCGCGCGGCTCGGGTCCTTACCCGCCAGCTCTCTCGCACGAAACAGGACGGCTATCCCCGCGCAAGCCAGTCGCACAAGGAAGCCGAGATATAGCGGCTCGAGCACTGTGGACGATGGCTGGCGGGAAGATGGCCCGCTGTATTGCGGCACAAGGCGGAGTTCGGGCAGCAATCTAATGTGACGGTCGTAGGATCGGAAAGGCGACAGAGGTCCAGGTCAGCTTTCCCTAGCCATGTCTCGCAGTAGCGGTACATAGCTAGGTAGCGGAAGCGAGTGTGGAGATAGCGATAAGCACCTCATCTTCGAGCGTCAGCACCCACGTGTGAGCCCCTGCCGTGGGCTGCAAATAGCACCAGCGTCCTCGTGGGGTCCGGGGCCGTAAGGCATGGAAGCGCGTGCCCACGCCGACGCAGCGCTCATCTATCGCACTCGTATCTCCACGACGCCCGCGCCAGAGGATTGGTTGGCGGATTATCTGGCCCTCCTCCTGGCCACCGCGAGCGGCCTGCCCTATTTTGCCGGGCGAGCCTGCCTTCGTTTCCAGCGGCCTGGTACCGGCCGCCGGCGTGCCCCTCGGAGACGCGAGCACATACGATGGTGACATTCACGCACCAGGGCAGCAGATATTAGGCTAGCCTGCACGAGCAGTTGCTTTTCCCTTCTCCTCGACAAAGTTTTGCAGCGTCTCGCCGTCGTCGCGCCCCATCGTTTAGAACGTAGCTACGTACCCCCATCGCGATCATGTGTTCCCCCGGCGCCAATGCCAACGCCGGTGCCGCCAGCGACGGCGACACTATTGATAGCAGCGGCCCTTCGCTCGAAGTGGACGTGAGTACCCCGCCTGCCCGCCTTGGTGCTGTGCTATCTACTTAAGGTTTGCCGCAAACCGCTAACACCGCCTCCAGAGCGACCCGTCGGACAGAGACTCGGCCCTGGGCGACAATCAGTCTTCGTACGGGCCCACGCGCTCTCGCTGCTACTTCTTGCGCTCACGCTGCCTTCACCAGGTACACAATGTCAGCGACGTCTAGTGTCTACAACTTCCGCTACGAGAACGGCCGGCGCTACCATGCATACGCCGAAGGGAGTAAGCAAGCATCACACGCATCCTTCAGCGAGCTCCAGCTAATGATCGACAGAATACCCTGTGCCGAACGATGAGGTGCGTGCGGACTACGGCTGCATGAAATCCCACCATTTAGGCTAACATGCCGTTTCCAGATCGAGAAGGATAGACTGGGTAAGCTGACGCCCTTCCCTCTCTTCTGAATCCGAGCGAATCGCGCATCGCCTTGCAGGTAGCCAACAGTACGGTTGGATCGGCGCAGTCGGCCCGCTGTCAAGACCACTCATCAAACGACTGTTGGAAAGCGTCTCTTGAAGGGGACCATGTGCTCAAGAACAGGCTGACTTAGCTTAGATCTCCAACACCAGGCTTTCCGGTTGACCCTCGACGGCAGGCTCTACTGCGCTCCCATCGCGAAAGACATCCAACATGTTTTGGATGTCGGCTGCGGCACTGGCATATGGTAAAGCTCCTATCCAGAAAGCCTATAGCCCTCGGCTATCCGATACCTCCTTGCCTCGATCAAGCCTCTGCAAAGCGGATTAGACATTGAGAGCGCGGGGTCACAGTTCCTAGCTTCCATGATCTCGCTAACATTCTGTCTTCGACGAACAGGACGATTGAATTCGCAGATGATCATCCGTCAGCCCAAGTGATAGGAACGGATTTAAGGTATGTAACTATCTCCCCTAAAGGTGCCTCGCTAACAAGAGCCAGTCCAATCCAGCCAACAGCGTCAGTAACTTCGACCAAAACCCATTCGAGGAGACATCTAAAAAAGACAGCGTACCGCCCAACTGCTCCTTCCTCATCGATGACTGCGACCAAGACTGGATATTCCACAACCAGTTCGACTACATCCACACGCGAGCCATGGTCGCAGCCATCAAGAACTGGGACCGTTTCTTCGAACAAGCATACGCGTACTATTCTCCCCCACCATTACCAATATCAAAAAGCTAATCCCCTCCCAGCAACCTCAAGCCCGGCGGCTGGATCGAATGCCAAGAAATTTCCTTCCCCGCCCTCTGCATGGACTCCTCTCTCACCCCCGAAACCTCGCCCATCCTGCGCTGGTCCTCGCTCTTCATTGAAGCAGCCGCAAAAACCGGTCTCGACGCCACAGCGCCCTCAAATCTCGCCGCAAAACTGCGTGCTGCGGGCTTCGTCGACATCCACGCCAAGTGCTACAAGTGGCCGATTGGGCGTTGGGCAAAAGGCGCGAAGCTGAAGCTCCTGGGCTACTATGTGTATGAGGATGTGCTGGACTGGCTGCCGAGCAGTGCTTTGGGCCTGTTTACCAGGGTGCTCAAGTGGAGTAGGGAGGAGGTGGAGGTCTTTCTGGCCGAGTGTAGGAGGGAGTTGAAGGATAGGAAGGATCGGCATTTTTATGCGAATACGTGAGTCCAGTCCATCCATCCCTTGTTACCCCTCTGCTGCTGCATAGAATAACAGCTAATGCTCTCATCTCAGATACTTCTGGACCGCACGCAAAGCCGAGGACGCTTCTACCGCGCATCTCAACAACGACTTCACCAAGGACGAAGAGCAGATCGAGACGGACGAAGGATCGCAGGCCTCCGCCGATCCAAGGGAAATGCTAACAAACGAGGAAGACGTCCTGCCAACAACAACCCAGGATCCAGCAGATGCCGCTGCACCGGTGCCTTCACCCGGCGCACTCGTAGACCCCACCGCCGAACTCTCCCTCGCCACGCCACCAGCACAAGAAGAGAAAGGCGAGGACTCTTCGCCACCACAGCAAACAGCTCCATCCGACCCCTCCCGACGCTCAGCCCTGAGCATCGAGGAGATACTAAACCCTACTCCCCCTGCAACCTCCTCCTCCTCCGAAACCCAACCCCCTCAAAGCTCGCAGACAACTCTCGTCGAGAACGCGCATCCGACACCGACACCGACACCGACGACGCATTCCGAATCAGGAGAATCAGGCGCAACACGCATGTTCGCCAGCATCGCGGGAGAAGCTAAAACAGTACCGCACGAGGATAAGGATACTCCACCCGCCGTCGCCATCGAAGGAGGAGTCCTTGAGAAAGAGACGGAGAAGGAGAAGGAGACCAAGCAATAGTACGTTGCGCTTTGATGAACGCCTGGCGTCTGTCGCGCGCGCAGCTTAAGAAGCGCGGGAGCCGTACTGCCACAGGGGGGGGCCGTGTAGCCCGAGGTGTCATGAGTAGTAGTAGTCGTAGTCCGAGTCCATGGTTCTTTCCAATACCCCCTACTTCTCTACTTACTTCGAAAGTCCGGTCGATTAACGCGGCCATGTTGCTTGTAGACGTCCTTGCAAGGCGGAGCCGTATATCACAAAGGAATGACTATATTTCACTTATGATTTTATTAAATGTGACTTGCCCCTTGGTGCACCAGTGGTGCCCTGCATGTGAAGGGCGAGCGTTTTGGCTGAACTGGCAGCATTTCACACTAAACCTTCAACTCTGGGCGAGGAGTGAAGACTGGATGCCGCCTAGACGGTTCGACGAGATCATAACTAGGTACGCCGTCCTCTTTCCGCGGATCTACTCGCTTACCTTTCTTTGCATCACTTATGGAGTATCGCAAGCGTCCAGCCCCTTGTTAGCACGCGGCCTTTTAGTACTCATACATTCTCTATTCAATATCCCCAGACTATCAGATAGCTCATCCAAGTGAGAAGGCCACTTCTCGTGCTTACCGCTCTTCCCTCGACGTCGCGTCCATACAATGTTCTCAGACCGATACTACATACTCGCATACCATCCCTCCCACCGCCACTCACCGCCACTCACCACCACTCACCACATTACACATTACATCCTCCTCACAACGCCGTAATTCCCTGGTTCTCCTTCTGACTCTCCACTCTCATCAAGCTCAACACCCTCTCTCGCTCTGTATTCTCCTGCTCCTTGTACATATTGATCAAGTCCATCGTACTCCTACGCACGCTCACGATGCTCCGCGCCTCCATACCCACTTCATCATCCCCTGCAGACACGAAGCTCGGTTTGGCACTGGTGCGACTGACGACGCTGAGGCGACTCATTCGACTCGCATTGCGAGAATGCCTCGAAAAGCGGGCAGGCACGGTGCGTGAACGCAAGGACGCGCGTCTGCTCTCAAAAGAGTGGCGTGACGGCACGCCGAAGTCCTCGAGCCCAAAGTCGGCTTCCGTGCTTGCGCGCGGGAAGGCCGGGATGAATGACTCGTAGTATGTGGACATAACGCGAGCTGTGTCTTTTGAGTGCTCCTCTTCAACCTGACCGTCAAGCCTGGCCATCGAAGAATTCCGACGAGCCTTGTCGCTGTTGACAGCACGAAGTGTCGCCAGAGAGTTCCCGTCTTTCAGCTTGCCTTTGCCCTTCCTATCGCCAACACCGTACTCCTCCTGTTCGCCTTGTGACTCGTTACTACCGCCGCTATGCTCTCCATTTCTTTCGTCAATCGGTCCCCGCATCCAAACCTGCGGTAGCATCTCCAGCTCGGGATGTTCCAGGGTCCCGCCCGTGGTGATCGAGCTTCGATGCCCACGTCCGTGCTTCGAAAACTCGATGCTTTGGCTCCTGAACATCCTGGTATAGTTCTTGAAGAATGTCTTGCCGAAGGTCATGGAGTGGCTCTTTGCCATCCGAGTATTTCCAATTCGTTTCTTCCGCTTCTTCTCGCCTCGAAGTAGAGGTGGCGAAGGAAGGCGAGCAGTGGGGTCTATCAGGTCGTCATCTGGATCGCTGTCTTTCCCCATGGCGAACTTGATGGCTGCTTCCAGTGCAAAATCGCGAGCGTCGACGTTGTCAAGGTGGCCAGCAGAAAGGGTTCGTTCGGGGCGCGTGTGGGATGGGTAGCGTCCCCATGCACCAACAGTCTCAGCCACATCGGTTTGCTTATCGAAGCACGCCTGCACTTCCCGACTTGGGCTGATATCGTCCATGTCCCTTCCGATAAAGGCAGTCCGTCTCGAAAAAAGCGAAGGAGGGTATTCCGGGCCAGGCTTGCCAGGCGCCGGCGGATCTAGGACTGGGGCCGAGAAGCGCTTCGCCGGAATCAACTTTCTCGATGAAGCCTGTTCTTCTTCATTACTGTGCATTGACCTCGCGACGCTTCCGCTCCGCTCTCGAAACGGACTGCTCTGAGTGACAAGGTCCTTGTTCTCCGACAGAAACATACATGCGCGCTCATCTTGGTAGTTCTGCAATGCTCGCTCCCACACCGGGCTCGCCTTTTTGTCCTTTCCCAAAGCTGCTTGCTCGGCCTGTATACTCACCATAGACTTTGATAACCGACGTTCGCGTTGCGCGCCTGCACGAGGAGTCTCCAGGGAACCATCCACAGCAATTTCTGGTGCATCGGATCTGAGATTTGCTTCGCTTTGGCTGCGCATGCTGCTTCGTTTAGGGTTGAGGAATCTCATGATAGAAGCTGATTGCATGACTTTCTTCTTGGGCGGTGATGGGCTGAATTCTTCACGGAATTTAGACTTCTTAGTGCTCGCGACGCTATTGTTCCGTGCCAGCCGCGCGGATTCTGTCGAGCGCCGATTGCTCATGGGTATACTAGGTTTGTCGTGAAGGTTTGTGAGGCCATGTCGCCGGATTGGCCTGGGGGTTTCTTCGTTGTCGGTAGGGAACGAGTGTGATCGCCTCGGTTTTGTGAGATCAACAGAGGAGTCCTTCGAAGCGTGGTGTCGAGTGGCGGTCTTCGATAGATTGATCATCGACTCGCCAAAGCTGTCAGGCGGACTCTGAGGTCGACTAGAGTAGACGGAAGACTTATCCTCTCGAAACTCATGAGGAACTACCCGGCCCCATCTCCCAGGAACCTTGGAGCTAGCAAACCCGGAGCTTGACGTCTGTCTCACATGCCGGCTAAGCTGCTTCTGCCCCTGGGAAACACGACTCAGGTCCGAGACAGAGCGGTCACGAAAGGTACGAGGTAGATTCGGCAGCTCAGGCGCATCAGCGAGATTGTCCCACGAGAGCAGTGAGCCGGAGCGTAGATGGTGCGAGATGCGCATGCTATACAGGTGGACCGATCGTCGAGGATTATCCTCTTCATCGTCGTCCTGGGTTTGCTTCACCGTATCCTGCGGAGCAGGCGGGGCGTTCTCTGGAGCTGTGCCTCTGATGGAGGCTGAAGTGCGCGGTGTTGTTAACGAGGTGGGTTCCTGTACGCGAATTTGCACGACAGTAACCGGGGTGGAAGGATCCTTGTCGGTGCTCTGGGTAGCCGTTGTCCGCTGAGGGGCTTCAGGATCCATTACCGCAGCCTTCGCAGTCGCCTCGGTGTACTGGCTTCCAGCCTTGCTTCCGGTGGATTGAGAACCCACGTGCACCTTCAAGGAGCGCTTAGAAGGCTGTGGAGTAACATGTCGAGGAGGAACAGGGAACTGCGAAAGACGAAGGCTCTCGCTCAAAGCGACCGACCATGGCACGCCTTCCTGATCGTGTGTCTTGAGACTCGGCAACCGAAGAGGCGAGAGCGGCGACAATGCTGGAAGGTCGATGGATGTAGCAGAGTGAGAACGTCTGAGTCTGCGCTCGGCGGGCTTGGACCGGTCGGCGTGGAGGTTAGGTGTACTGAAAACCTGGCTGAAGCGGGCAGAGAGCGTCTGTGGGTGTCGAATCTGGTATGGCTGCACATCACGGCCAAGGTCCGAGCTGTTGCGCCCTTTAGACGATGAGCCCGGCGTTGCTTTGCTGCTAATGTAAGCGAAGTCGAGGAGTAATCCGGCATACAACGAACCTTGCAGTCGATGGCGTCCACTCGATGCTATGCAAACTCGGTCTCGTGTTCGGCGTCCTCTTTCCGATATTCTTCGCAATATCATCCAGCACCTGAGCATCTGAATCATAGCCACCTTCATCCGGCTTCTTGTCACTGAGCAGGTCCTTCCTCAGATCGTCCTTGGTAATCTTGAGCTGCACGTTGGGCCCGTCCTTCGGTTGTTTGAGCACCGTGTCTGGGTTATCATCAGCCGGAGGACGCTTCTTCGCACCGGTAACCTTCGAGGGGTTGTCCGAGGGCTTCTTAGATAAGTCCCTGGAGAACTTCCGCCGGATCAGGGAGTGCATGCTCTTCATCTTGTGGAGCGAGTGCAGGCTGTACACCGAAGGCCGAGTGAAGTGTGTGCGGCCGGCCTTTGCTGGGGACGCCTGGCCCGCTCCATTGTTCTTTGCGTTGTCGAAGATCTGCTGGAGTTCGTGGAGGTCTTCCGATCTGGTGCTCGTGACGTGGGAGTTTGGGGACGTGGAACCCTTCGATAGAAGAGGTCGTTTCGCCGGCGTGGCCTCGGTGACGCGGACGTTGGGGAGCTCTGGAGAGTCTGCTCGGCCCTCCTGCTCGGCCGTACAGCATAGCTTGGAGGCCATGTTGCCGAAGGGGGGAGTGTGGTTTGTTTTGAGACTCTGAAAGGTCTTGACTGTAGGTCCACGCCCACGCGGAGTACTTGCCGCAGCCTCAACTGGATGACAAACAGGACCAGAACATGACAAGGAGGGGGAAATCGCTACAAAGCGAGCAGAATAAAGCAGTACAAAGTGACCAAGGCGAAACAAAGATGGAGACGCGAGACAGTTGTATGAGGAGAGAAGGCATATCAGGCGATGCGTACCGTACGATGTTTCCCCACCGCACCTTCGCAAACCAGAAAGAGCGAAGGGCTTATCATGGAAACAGCCAGGAATGCAGCTTTCTGCCGAGCACCGTCGCGTTTACCGTGCTTATTCTCCATAGCACAAGTAGGCTTGTCCTGATGGCAGGAGGAAAGGACGCAGCCCGACGGTGCCAGAAGGAGTGCACGGCAACCCGACCTCGGGAAGAAATCGTGTCCGAGCGTGGACTACCCTTCCTGGCACATGCCATATAACCTCAATTGGGCCGTATATGTGGGCTCAGGTGGAAGGAAATTGTCATCCTCCGATACCACCGCTCACTCCATCGTCTTCTTCCCACTGGCGTCCTCACTGTACAATGCCTGATCCCTAATCCAGGCCGATACCCCCTCCGTGCAAAGCTTACCGACTTCGCCCCAATTACCCTCCTTGGCCGCTTTTCGAACTCTCGTCGAGCTAATACCAACACTCGCCCCGCCCTCAACCATATCAATGTTCTCACTCCACCCCGACTCGAACCCTTCCTTCTCCAGCTCGCCGTCCTTCAACCTCTCTAGATATCTCTGCTGCTCCTCGGCCGTGCCAAACTCGCTCGACGACTTGTCGTTCGGATCAAACGGCCGTTGTGTGACCCTCAGCTTGTGGCTGGCTGAGAAGAAGGGCCTGAGAGCCGAGAGCGGTGGACTGTGTTTGGAGTAGTATTTCGGATTGCAGAAGCGTATGAGTGTATCGTAGCCGACGAGGTGGACGTGGACGGGGTTCGAGGCGTAGAAGGGAAGCGTGGATTCGGAGATCGCGACTGATTTGTCGGTATAGTACGGTTCTTTCGTGAGGCCGATGTCTATAGAAACATCTGCAAGGTCCGAGCCCGAAGGCTCCGACATCTTTAGCGCGCGAGCCACGTCTTCGGCGAAGATTGTCATTAGCGCAATCCTCTGCACGAAGCTGGCAGGACTCGGTGCCTTATCCGCATTATGCGTGCTGAATAGCAACAATAGTCTATGTGGCTTCGCTTCCGAGGGCGCAGGATGCTTCAATGCGGACGTAGCGAGGGCGAAATGCGCGAGAGAGGGCGGATTAAACGAGGAATCGAGGATGTAGAGTGTCCTGGGCTGGTTCGCGGTGGGATTCACCGTTCGCACGACGCGGAATTTGGACGGCGACGATGTGAAGGAGTTCAGCGCCAATTCGAGATCGGGAAGGAGAGATCTTAGCGCCGCTATTCGCGAGGCCATATCGTCCATTGCGGGAATGGGAGTGGTTCGAAGCGTGTAGCTTGAGCTCCACAGAGTGTGGACGACCACAACTCAGACGTCATCGCACGGACCACTCTCACGAGTCGTGTAGTGCACGGTGTCTTGCTCTTCCAATGACGGAGCAGGCCAACACTCTGTTACCTCGGAGGTACAAATGCCGAAGAGGGCGTCGAATGACCGTTTAACCATGGGCATCAAAATACTGTATTATACAAGCACGAGCATACATACAATCTACCAAATATGAACCCAAAGGGGTACTAAAGACATGCCGCTGCGTATGCTACCAAGATCATGAGCAAGGACCCAGAAAACGCCATGCCGTACGCTCGTTATCAACATTCCATCTCCATCGGCCCTTAATCCACAATCTCCCCAGCATCGTCTAGCCGCTCCTGGATCAGGTCCACCTGTTTGACCGGATGCAACAACACGGCAGGAAGACACATGCGTCCCTCACCAGCCAGCTCTTCCTCTTCGCCGCCATCATTATCGACCTTATATCCTAGCCATCTCTTCCAGAGATTTGGTGCGAAGCCTGCATGATAGTACCACGTCGTTCCCAAGAAGTTATGTTGTCTCTCGTCAGAGAAGACCGACAGTCGAGCACCGCCCGATGCGCCGTTCCGCCCGTTGTTGAAGATGGCAGCGAGGTACTGCGCAGGCCACTTGCGGTCGATGAAGACAGGGTGCGGTGCATACACGGCTTTCAGACCGTGATGCAGGGCGCAGGATGCGGGCCACATCTCGGAGAACATTGTATGGCGATGGATAGATTGCTCGCGGTGCATAGTCTCGAGGAGGCGGCGGGAGAGACGGCCGGAAGTGTTAATAGCGGTTCGGCGGGGAGGAAAGCCTTGCGAGCGATTGTAACCTGTGACGTCTTCGGCGAGGATCCAGTTCGTGTGGTCGGGATCAAAGAGCGGGTTCAGCACGATCAGATCAGCGGGCTCGTCAACGCCCCATTCATACTTGTCTTCCGTTATGCCGGTGGGCGGCTTGACGGCGTCATCAATCTCAATGTCGGGGTAGTCGAGTGGAAGCTCTGGGCCCCAGATCGGTTTCTCCGGCTTCTGGGTCTCAGGTTCAGGCATGTGCGGATTCGGAGGAAGATGTGACGACCATGCGTTCGCCTTACTATTAGTGCCATGCTCCGTCTGAACACGCACCATCTGAGAGAAGTCTTCCCAGGAGCCGTGCACAGCAGGGACATAGAAGCGTGAGCTACGCTCCCAGAGACCTTTGCGGGGTTGCTTATCAGCCCATTCGCCGATTTGCTTGAATAAATGGTAGTAGTGGCCTGTGTATCGGACATCCATTTCCCAGTGCCAGAAGTAGTCGAACTCGGGGTGCTGGTGGGCAAAATACGTCACAGGCATGTACGTACTGCGGTACGCCCCATGGACGGGGAGATTGCGGTACATGGAGTCTTCGACGCCGCCGTAGATGAGGCCCATCTGTCGCTCGGACCAGAGCGTCCCCATACCCGCGAATTCCTCCGGTAGGGCATTCTTCAGAACCTCTTGATATACTTCCTCCTCGGCCCATATTTGCTTGTTGTCGTCCTTGACGTGGATCAGGAAATGCACTTGGTATTCACCACCGGATGCGATGCTGAGTTCCGAAATGAGGGCGCGCAAATACATGATGTCTTCATCGTCGTAGTTATACCCAGTCCACGTCCTGATGAGCACTGCAGTTCGTGGTAAGAGCTTGTTGTATTGCGCTTTCGGTTGGACGCGGACAGTGTCATTGGGATATCTCTTCTCTTCTCCGTCACTCTCCAGGGTTTCGGCATCCGGTCCCTTCGTCGCCATAGATTGGAAGAAGTGGTTGCGGCCTCTGGGCATGGCCTTGAAGCGTCCTTTGTTCTTCTCCAAGCAGCGATCCAGAACTTCACCCCACTTGACCTCCCGAAAGTCAACTTCGGGTGTCTCGGCCCAGACCTCCTCAATGCCTTCTCGGTCGCCTTCCATGGCAGCACCTGTACCTCCACGCCTCTTCGAGTAGCCCATTCCGTACGGGCCTAGCCGACCGAAGCGCTCGAAGCAGACATCGTTGCGCAACCCAAGCAAATCGTATGAGCCCATGATATTGTCCGGCATTCCCTCCGTCACCCCTTCATACACGCGTAACGACGGGATGGTAACCGTCTCATTCGCGTCAAGATAGCACGTCTCCACCGGGCCGTACGTGTCCACATAGCCCAAGCTCTTATAGTCTGGATAGGGATTAAAGGCCACCGGTGGCGGGATATTCCCACCCTCCTTGCGCTTCTCCTTCGGCGCATCCTTCTTGACTTCGTCGGCTGGCATCTCTGGGTCAATATCCTCCTTCCTCGGGTACTCTGGCGCATTCTTCTCCCTACTTATCAGCGTCCGGATCCCGCCATGATACCTCTTGAGGAACGGGAAGCTCTCCCACACCGGCGGCGGAGGAGGTTGTTTGTGCAGTCCCAATTCTGCTGCCCGTATCGACGCCCAGCTTCGATTCAGGAGAAAGAACATGAATAGGAGCAGCGTGCTCCCTACTGCCAGTCCGAGGTACCGAGAGAATGCCCGTGGATTTCGATAGCTGTATGCGCTCACCGTCGGCCGTGATATTGATCGCTTGCGCGGCGCGTGTACGCCGGAGGATACTCGCGATGAGTAGGGGGAGGATGTGGCGGAGGAGACATAGCTGTCGTCGTCGTCGCTGTCGTAGCGCTTCTCGTTGTAGTCGGCGTCCTCGAGGTCGTGCGAGGGCACCTGGTTGTAGGAATGCAGCTTCCGCTTCGCCACCGCGAGCGGGCGGAAGCCTAACATTGCTTCGGGCTCTCAACTGTCGCACAGGTGCTATGTCATGCGCTGTACGCGATTCCGCGGGAACGGGGGAAAGGGGTGCGAGGAATGCGGTGGCCGATGACTTGTGAATTAGGATCGCGGTGCGGTGGCTTGGGAAACGAGCAGACAGGGCACTTCGTGATGAGAGAAGGGTATCAAAGCTCGTAACAATGTCGTAGGGGGAAAGACAGTGCGGCGCGAGTGTGCGAGACTGCGCGAGGGGAAGTTCGCCGTGAAGCAGCGCGGAGCGCCAAGCCAAAAACACGCCGTCGGTTGGCACGGCAGCGCAGTGGGGACACTATGTTTCTTATCCTGGTGAAAAGCGATCAATCAACGACGGCGGATAGCACGCCTCCCATTGCTCAGGTTTCAAGGCCGTCTAGATCGCAACGGGGGGACTCTTCCCTATGGCTTGGAAGAAACCAACATGAGGACCCAGAAACTCCCAAGCACCACCACCCACCCAACAGCTCCAACCAAATAATTTCTCGTCCCCGTCACATATCTCTGCTTCCTCACTTCGACCCTTCTTCTCCACGACGCAAAACTCCACTCCTCTCTCTTCTCCCCAATACAAAGTTCGATATCTCCTGTCTCCTCTTCCCCCTCTTCGTCGTCACTATCCGAATCTTCATATCTATCCTGGTCTCGACCCCCGCACTGCTCGCACTCTTCCCTCTCGACCCCTTCATCCCTCTCACACCTCATCTTATCTACATAGCTACTACACGACTCCCAATAATCCGTACAAACAGC
This sequence comes from Trematosphaeria pertusa, assembly GCF_010094035.1. NCBI lineage: Eukaryota > Fungi > Ascomycota > Dothideomycetes > Pleosporales > Trematosphaeriaceae > Trematosphaeria > Trematosphaeria pertusa. The sequence continues at coordinate 2,610,429 of NW_022987212.1, read as the reverse complement.
ACGGACTTCCCAGCCCGGCCTAATCCTCGCCTCCCAGTCCCCAGCCATGATCTCCATCCCTTCCTTCTCGTCCCATAATTGCACATGCAGCAGCCCATCGCTGTCCAGCAACTCCTCAACCAACGTCTCCATATTCCTCCACCTCCTATACACATCGAAGTCCAGGTCGTACGCATAAGTCGCGTCTTCGAAGTCGAAGGTGCACAGAATCGGCTTTGGCGGCGGTACTGGCTCCTTGGACGAGACCGCTACTATGCCTTTATCGCAGTCTTCATCCGGCCAGACGTTGGTCGACGACGGCGACGACGACGCAGCTCCGCATTCTAACTCCCACCATTCCGCTTCGACTCTGCGTTTCCTGTGTATCTGCCACCACGGGCGCCAACTCCATACCCTGTCAGTCTTCCACCAGCGCCATGTACGCGTAGTCTTGGTATGACCGCTCCGAATGGCGGACCGTGTTTCGATCTCAGGCGAGCAAGGAAGTGACGATGCCGGCGTTGAGACCTTACTTGCAGGGGACGAAGTGGGTTCGGAGGAGACGATACTCGCCGTGGAAGAGGAAGACGGATAGCATACGACGGCTGACACCTCCGCCTGGCTAGCGGGGATGGATAGACTAGAAGTGCGAGATGGCATGGCTGGCCCTTCTCAAGCCCTCAAAAAAAAAAAAGGACGCAACTTCCAAGGTCTGAACTCCAGCAAGCCAGAAACCGGCTTGAGACAAATAGATATCAGGACGCCCAACACATGACATCTTCGAGCAACGTATCTACGTAGACTAATGCCCATAAACACTCCATCTCCACATCTAGCCTCCACACCATGGTGCTAGCGCTCAAGCACAAGCACCCAGTTACAAAAATATCATTGAGCCTCAGGCTTCGTGCCGTCCTCGAGATGACGCGCTCTGGAGCTCACATTCTACCTTCTCGAAGAAAGACAATGCGAAGATCCTGTCGGTCGCCGGACGGGTGTAATGTGACAGAGTGATAGTGCTACACGGCATTCTCAACCTGCTTGGTGCCGCGTGCCGTCTCTCATCCGTCACCTTCTCATACCCATCAATGGATATTCGGCGCATCTAACACGTGCGTATGACAGGTGTCAAAAGAGCTTGATTGTAGGCCTTAGCAACCTCTGGCGTTACTTTGCCACGGATGTTCGGATGGGAAAAAGGGAACGGGAATTGTGGCAGGAACATATCACAGAAACAAATAGTAGCAACTATCGAAGGTGTTGAACTTCATTTTTACTATCTTATTCGCCGCATAGTAACCCTGTAGGTGCAACGGCGCGAACCCTCCCGCCCCTCTCCACTCGTCCATTTCTCGGACAAGGTCGTAATCTAAGATGCAGGTATCCTGTTGAAGTATCCGTAGCCCAACCGAGATGACACTTTTACGACGCCATGCCGAAATTGGCAATCCTCAAATACGCCGTCCCAAACCCGGAAGAAAGTCGTCGACGGACCTTGTCATATGAACGCCGATGTTGAGATCGCTCATAAATCTCTCAACCCCCATGACCACTAATGCAGGTTGAACTTTTTGGTATCATGAACACATTACACACATTACACGCAGCTGTTGATGTGCTGCTTAGCCAGTCGCGTTGATGAAACATGACCGGAAAAAGGTGCCAAATGGCGTGCTTCTTACGAAGCGTACTTCTCGCGGTAGAACTTGGCAGCGTTGACCATGTTGGTCAGCGCAGCCTTGGTCTCCTTCCACTGACGAGTCTTCAAGCCGCAGTCAGGATTGACCCAGAGCTGGTCAGGCTTGAGGTAGACCAACATCTCCGCGATGCGGTCCTTGATCTCCTGCTCGGAGGGTACACGCGGCGAGTGGATGTCATAGACACCAGGACCGATGTGGCGGGGGTACGCCTTATCCTCGAAGACTTTAAGGAGCTTGGCATCGCTCTTGCTGTTCTCGATAGAGAGGACATCAGCATCGAGAGCAGCAATGGCGTGGAAGAAGTCCTGAAATTCAGAGTAGCAGAAGTGCGAGTGGATCTGCGTGGAGTCCTTGACGCCTGCGCAAGCAAGCTTGAACGAGTCGACAGCCCAGGAGAGGTACTTCTCGCGCTCCGTGCCGGCACGGAGGGGAAGGCCTTCTCGGAGAGCAGGCTCATCAACCTGAATGACGTAGATGCCAGCAGCCTCAAGGTCGATGACCTCGTCGCGGAGAGCAAGCGCAAGCTGCTGAGCCTGCACAGACTGATGCACGTCGTCTCGGGGGAAGGACCATCGGAGGCAGGTGATGGGTCCAGTAAGCATGCCCTTCATAGGCTTCTTGGAAATGGAAGCAGCGTACTTTGACTCTTTGACGGTCATTGGCGCAGGTCGGGAGATGTCGCCAACGACGATAGGTGGTCGGACGCAGCGGGAGCCGTAGGACTGGACCCAGCCGTTGGTGGTGAAAACGTAGCCGTCCAACCGCTCACCGAAGTATTGCACCATATCGTTCCGCTCTGGCTCACCGTGGACGTAAACGTCAAGGCCAAGCTCATCCTGGATCTTGATGACATCCTCGATCTCCTTCTCGATGAACTTCTCGTACTCCTCGGCCGTGATGTCACCCTTGGTGAACTTGTTGCGCTGGATACGGATCTCCTTGGTCTGAGGGAATGAACCAATGGTGGTGGTTGGGAAGATGGGGAGGCTGAGATGGGCCTTCTGCTGGGCATATCGTGCCGGGAATTCCGATTTACGCTCATGCATCTCTCGGGTCACCTTAGCCTGGCGGTCCTGGACGGCCTTGTTGTTGGTGCGCTCGGATGAGGCGCGGGCCTGCATCGACTTCGCGTTAGCCTCGAGAGCCTCACGAACAGCGGCAGGGCCATCGGTGACCGCCTTAGCAATCACAACGACTTCGGAGGCCTTCTGTACGGCGAAAGAAAACCAATCCTTGACCTCCGCAGGCAGCTTCTTCTCGCTGTCCAGAGAGTGCGGGGTGTGCAACAGCGAGCTGGAGGTAGCGACGATTACACGGTCCTTTCCGATCTTCTGGATGGCAGTCTCGACGAGCTCGATAGCACGCTTGAAGTTGGTTTTCCAGATGTTGCGGCCGTCAACCACGCCGGCAGAGAGAATCTGGTTGGAGCCGAGCTGGCCGATGACGCTGTCGAGCTGCTCTGGGTTCCTCACAAGGTCGATGTGGATACCATAGACGCTCTGGATGCTGGGGAAGACGTCGAAGTTGTGGACGATGTCACCGAAGTAGGTGGCAAGAACGAGATTGGGCAGGCTACCGCCAGCGAGCTTCTCATAAGCGGGCTTGAAGGCGTCCTTCACCTTCTGGGGAAGGTCGTACACTAGGACGGGCTCGTCAATCTGCACCGTCTCGGCACCGGCAGCCTTCAGCTTCTCAAGCAGCTCGACGTATACCGGGAGGAGCTTGTCAAGGAGGGAGATGGGGTCGACCAACTGGCCACGGTCGGCCTTACCGAGGGCGAGGAAGGAGACGGGGCCGATGAGGACGGGGCGGGTGACGATGCCGGCTTCCTTGGCCTCGAGGAACTCAACGACGGGCTTGGGGTCGGCAGCAAGCTTGAAGGTCTGGCCATCCTGAAAGGTAGGCTTGACATAGTGGTAGTTCGAGTCGAACCACTTGACCATTTCCTGCAGGGATTGTTAACCATCCATTCCGCGCCGCAGTTGTGGCCCAACTTACCAAGCTAGGAACGTCGACGCCGTCCTTTTGGTGACCGCGGCCCATGGCGAAGTACTCGTCGAGCGAGTTCAGCCCATGCTTCGAGTAGCGCTCCGGAATAGCCTATCGCTGTCAGAATCCGAGAATCTGTCAGCATGATCGCTGCGTCCATACATTGAAGAGCTGGATGTGGTCGAGGATGTGGTCGTAGAAAGCAAAGTCATTGCTGGGGATAATGTCGACGCCGGCATCCTTCTGGATCTTCCAGTGCTCCAGACGCAGACGCTTGGCCTCCTTCAGCAGCTCGTCCCGCGAGAGCTTGTCGGCCCAGTATGCCTCGTTCGCCTTCTTGAGCTCGCGGTTGCCGCCCATGTGGGGGAACCCGAGCACCGATGACTGCACCATGACGGGGGATGTGATGAAAGGAAGGGAAGTGAGTTATGGGGCGTCTTGAGGGCAATTGATGGAGAAGAGTGTGCAAGGGAAGAATCTGAGTTGCGAGAAGAGGGGAGGAGCAGGAGGAGGAGGTGAGACGAAGCACAATATTAGGTTTGGCGGTGGTGTGCTTGTGTCAGTGTTTTTTGTTGGCTTCTGCAGGCGGGGTCTGCGCTAGGCTACTTTTGGCACACCGCCTTCACCAAGATGCCCGATGTCCATCACCCTCCTGCCCCTCACGTCACATTCAATATCGAGCATTGCCCGCCACCGGGTTTCGAGGCCGCCCGCATGCAGTAGCCTGTCTTTCCGGGATACGTTGTCTGTCTGGGGCGCCATGTGCTGCTGCAGAGCGCAGAGACAACTGCGAATCTCTGCCCCGACTTCGGAGACTTTCGGGGTTGTGGAGAGTTTTCTTATCGATACATAACGCACATGTGGCACTTCTGCCAATTGCGGTCCAGCAAAGACCCGAGCCTGCGCCAGGGAATATTCGTCTCAGGTCTGCCGACTGAGGGCGCCTTACTAAGCGACGCTCAGGCTTCGAAGCTCAACACCAAGAGCGACATCGCGAAACCCACCGTAGATCTGCACTTCCATCCCTGCGCAACTTATCATGTGCCTGCACAATTCCGCGTCTGCTCTTCGTGGCGGAGAAGTCGCCGGCGGAACTTGGGCCGAAGAGCTCCACAGCAGCTGTCCTTGTCCCACTTAAGGCGCGACCCCGCCATGGTGCGGCGGCCTCTTCACTTCAGCTTGAACCTTTCTTTTTGCTACACACTTCCTGATTGCTATCGACTTTAGTAGCAATGTCTAGACCAGCACCGACGCGTGCAGCTTCCACGAATCTCGGCGGTGGCTCGAACTTCCGAGCTCTTGAGGGCAGGGTGGGCATCATCACCGGAGCTTCGAGAGGTACGAACGGCGTGCAATTTGAACCACTTGCAGCTCACCGTCGTCAGGTATCGGCGCCGCAATTGCGCGCAATCTCGCCAGCAAAGGCTGCAACCTCGTCCTCAACTACACGTCCGACTCGTCCACCAACATCACCGAAGACCTCGCCGCCGAGCTCGAATCCGAACGTGGTATCCAGACGGCAATTGTGCAGGCCAGCATGGGCTCTGAGAACGGACCGAAGCACGTCGTCGAGGTAGCGAAGAACCACTTCAAGCACCCCAAGACGGGCAAGTTCCAGCTGGACATCATCATAAACAATGCGGGCGTGGCCGGCAACAGGCTCATCGAGGATGTGGACTGCGAAGACTTTGCCAGGCAGTACAACGTCAATGTACGAGGCCCGCTCCTTCTCATGCAGGCAGCGCTGCCATATCTACCCCACGACCGATCCGGCCGCATCGTGAACCTCTCGTCGGTTAGCTCATCGCTCGGATACATAAGTCAGTCCGTCTACGGCGGGACAAAAGCAGCGCTTGAGAGCATGACGCGGACTTGGTCTCGCGAGCTGGCTGAACGAGCAACGGTCAACGCTGTCAACCCAGGCCCAGTGGCAACGGACATGTACTGGGGCAGCGACGAAACCTTCCAGGCGCGAAACAAGCCCTTCATTGAGAACACGCCGCTCGCGGCACCGAGAAAGAGCATAGACTCTGAGGAGATATATGAGGCGTCAATGAAGGCAGGGGGAAGGCCCGCATATAGCGAGGAAGTTGCCGGTGTCATAGGCATGCTTTGCCTGCCGGAAGCCGGATGGACAACGGGCAGCGTGATTTGCGCTAACGGGGGCATGAGGTTCAGCTTCTAGATGGGGCGTGGTAGTCAGCGCCGCATTTGCATCGGAGTGTGTGCCGCCGTGGGAGGCTGGGCTAAGCACCATGGTACGCTTCTGCATGTGCATGTCAGCGTGCTTCCGTAGCGGCTCTATGTACACGACGGACTGCGGATGCACGCGCAAAACCTAAATGAATGTCCTCTCCGTCGTCTGGCAGGCGCTTGGCACAATCCGTGTAACCCAAGAACCAACCTCCCCACTTCCCAACCGTCATTTCTCAGACGTCACGTCTCTTCCATCCAGCAACCACCCGCCCATCTCCCGTATCTTCGAATCGCTCCATGGCGGCGCCTCCAGCCTACATAGAACGCTATGCGTCTGGTCCGTATCTCTCCGGCGCAGCTGGGCGCGGGCCAAGCGAGCGGTTGCTCCGGGTAACTGTTGTTTACCGGCTGGCATGTGCCGCGTCGGATCGTCGCACTGCTGCAGCTTGGGCTAGTCGCGCCGCCCACTGCATTCCTGCGCAATTCTCCGGAGAACAGCCCGCCGATCTCATTGGCCTGTTTCCTGGACATTTTGCTTGTGACAGGCGTGGGCCGGGCGCCACGGTGGAGGTTGCGCAACGGGTGGCTGGGCCTCTGTTTACAGACCCAATGTCCCGCCTCCCTCACGCATCCGTGCATGAACTGTAGATCTGCCGTACCCCTCGAGCCTCCTCCCAGGCCTCTTTTCGAATATCAACGTCGACTTCTTGTGCTACGCTGTCCCGCCTACCCCACAGCAGCGCATTCGATGGAGGAAGCCGAGGGGCATTCGCGCTGAAAGGTGCTCACCATCCATCCGAGACAGGCCCGACCATGCCTTCGCCGACCACGCCGTCATTCGCGCTCTTGCGTGAGCCCCTCCTATGCGCCTTCGTCCTCTTCTCCGGCGCCACAGCCCAGATGCCCTACAACCCGACCCAGATATTTCGGAGCGGCGCTCTCGTCTACGTCTTCCGACCCTCCTCTGGCTCAACGTCGCAATTCGAGCTCGGTGCGGTCGACATATCGTCCCATGTAGCGGCATCTGCGCTGCCCTACACCGCCCTGTACCCCGCATTGCCCTTTCTCGACGCGAACAACCAGCGCGCTTTCAACCCTATACTTGACAATGGAGACAACATAACGGTATACACCGGGGACTGTTCTACGGGAGCCCGAGGAAGCGAACTCTGGACCTTCATACCTGAGCCGGCAGATAAGAGTGGGAACGGTACCTGGCGACAAGAGGATATCTCCTTCGACGAGGACGGCAGGCATGCTTCTGACATAGGCGCAAACTACCTCAGCGGCGGCATGGCTTTCTCGGCAATCGTCAACGGGAACTCTATGGACACGGAGGTCTACTTCTTCGGCGGCATGTGTCCGTTTCAAGGCGAAAGCAGCGCCAGTTGGCAGTCAGCCGCGAACTATTCCAACCTCATGATCGCGCTCGAGCCATCTAAAAGCACCACAAGATCTCTCGACTACCATCTAGGCGTGTCTTCAAGCCGGGGACCTCCCATTGCAGAAGCGGGCTTCACTCTGACAGGACTGTTGCCGAGCTTCTCAAACCAGAGCGATGGCACCCAAACGCAGCAGCAAAACTTCGTGCTCGTCGGCGGACATACTAGCTCGGCCTTTATCAACACGTCGCAAGTGGCACTCTTTTCGCTTCCGCAGCAGAGTTGGACATTTATTCCAGTCTCGCAGCCGGATACATCTAGGACGGACCTGGCCATTCGAACAGACGTCACCGCTATAGAGCCCCGGTCTGGACATAGCGCCGTTCTGACTCCGGACGGACGGCGCATCATCGTCTTTGGGGGTTGGATTGGAGACATTGACACCCCAGCTGACCCTCAGTTGGCCGTACTAAATGTTGGCGACGGTTATGGAGGACAGGGCGACTGGGAATGGACTGTGCCTTCTACCTCAAGTTCAGGGCTATCGGATGGCTCCGGTCTCTACGGCCACGGCGCCGCAATGCTTCCCGGGGATATCATGATGATTATGGGCGGGTATTCAATGTCTGCGCCCAGCTCACGACGGCGCAGAGCGTCTCCTGCCAGCAATACCCAGACCCTGTTCTTCAATATTTCATCTAACGCTTGGATTACCGGATATTCCCCTCCGCCTGAGGCTACGCCTGCGGAGCCAGTCAAGACAGGACCTCTCTCCACTCCCTCTCAGAAAGCAGGTTTGGGCGCAGGCCTAGGCATTGGCGTGGCTGCCGTTATAGGTTTGCTGGCCTTCTATCTCTGGTATACGAGGAGGCTAAAGAGACAACGCGACCTGCGAGAGAAGCAGCTCCAAGAACTCGCCATGGGCGCACACCGGTACAACCTCGAGTGCATATCTCCCGGAATTGACGGACGAGGAGGCCATCCGAATTACTTGGACGAATCGAGCGATTCGTACTTTTATCCGTCAGTCGGCCGAGCCGAGAGTCAGGGCTGGAGACGAGCGAACGCCCATGATGCAGAGCGAACGGGACTGCTTGTAGAGATTCCTAGTCCAACACGGGGCCTACGGCGCAGTTTGGGTGGCAGAGCAAATACTCCCATGTCGCGGTACGATGAACGTAGAGTCAGGGGCTCAGGCCACATTCATCCTATTGACGAATTGGAAGAAGAGCAGGAGCATGACGGCGCAAATGATACAACCCCCTTGAACGGACGGCCTGAAATGACGGAGCGAATGACAAACAAGGGAGCATCCATCTTCGATAACGCACCAATCCTAGATCCTTTTACGGACAACAGTCGACCGAGCGGGGAACAAAAGAGCGTTTTCCATTCCGCACCTACGTCGCCGATACGAGAAGATGGCCCCGCAGATTGGCAACCATCCGTCGCATTGCACCTGCCACGGCACTCCAGCCCTAACCCCGCCGGTAGAGTTTCACCCACAAAATCCTCAGAACGTACAGGCTCCAACCTTAGTGAGAGAAGTACAAGGTCAACCCTTTCATCCCGCTCCACTGACGGAAGCCTTGGGCGCAGCGCGTCCATGCGCTCTGCCCCTATCCTGAACAACGCGTCACAGGCCAACCCGTTCAGAACGCCAGATGCTAGTCCAACCACAGATACAGCAAATCAAGGTGGTAGTGGCTGGCAAACGCCCATTGACCCGCGCACACGGTCCTTCACCAGTATCCGTAGCAATGGTCGACCCACTACCGCGGGCGCTGACGCGGATTCGTTCACCACGGCCCGGTCGTCGTTTATGGCACTCCAAGCGGAGGGCGAAGCGCTGCTTGGTGGAAACCCAGAACGAGGGAGGCCTGGGACAAGTTCTACGTCCAACGGCTCAAATGGCCCCTCATACCGAGACGCCGAGGGGACCATAAGCGGTGCGGGGACTATCACCGCCGCGACATCATTTACAGATGGGTTCTCTCGCGCAGCAAATGGTAGGGAGAGGAGAAAAAGCTGGCTGGGTAGCGTTAGGAGAGCATTGTCCAGGTCTACGTCTAATGCCGCCCGCACGAGATCACTAACGACACCAACAACTCAGCTGGAATGCTACTCCGATAATCCAAGCCCAGTCAGAGAACCTGGTTCAACAAGCAATCGGAAGTCGTTCCCAGCATCCAATCCTCCGCGGCGAGCGGCTTCGGATGCGAGTTTCTGGAGCAGCAAGAGAGGGAAGCAGGACTGGCTCGACGATGAGCTAGATCCGAACGATCCACGAGCAAGATGGAGGAGAAATAGCGGTGACAACTGGGGCGCACCGGAAGATCTAGCGCTTGCGGAGGAGGAACGGCAACGCCGCGAGTGGAGAGAGCGCAGCAGCCTCCTTGTCAATCTCGCCGACGAGGAGCAGCTCCCTACTCCCCGTACACCCATCCGGCCTGGCGAGCTAGGCGTACCGGCTAGCAGCGAGAGACCGCGCACGCCTGCAGATGAAGAGGACTGGGATGTTGAAGCTGCGGTCGAGCGAAGAGTGGTGCAGGTCATGTTTACGGTGCCCAAGTCAAAGCTGCGCGTCGTCAACGCGGACATCGATCGGAGTAGCATCCTGTCCTTACCGCGAGAGAACTCGAAGGACAGCGATGAGATGAAGGCAGAGTCGAGCGGAAGCCCTGCTAGCAGTACTCCTAATCGCGTCAAGAACCTTGCGGGTCGATACGAGCAGATGAGTTCGCCGAAGATGACGCCGCGGGCTTCTCCTAGGCCTTCGCCATCACCATCCATCAAGTCGCTCAAGGTGCGGGCAAAAGGCAGCTCGACCTCGCTGACTACGCCGACGAAGAGCAGCTCGCCGTCCGCCACAAAGGGCAAGGAGAAGGCCGTTGACGAGTGAGTGACTATGGACGGTAAGCAAGGAAGGGTAGAATATGTATATTCAGTTCGCAATTTGTATTTTGCTATTTCGGCTTGGTGGATTGCGTCTGTCGGGACGGTCGCTTCTTTGCTGGTCGCTTCTTTGCTGGTCGCTTGGTTTAGCGTGTAGCGTTGGGTTGGGTTGGCGTTATAGCGAGACTTGGTCCTTCAAATCTTGCGGCTTTTTTGAGCTTTGAATTTCTTCTTGTAGATAGAAGAATCCTGAAGACGGGTTTACACTATTGCTTTGCACTACTGCTTGAATTGTTCGCCCGCCACAGGTCGGGTGTGTCGCAGATGGACTGGGCCGGGTCGGACAAGGATGACTGCATTTTTTTCGCGATGTCGCAAGAGGGTCTTTTTTGGCCATAGAGGTCCCGAGAAGGCGGGCTCGAGAGGCCGTTGTAAGAAAGGAGTGTGCTTTTGTGCTTCGCAGTTGGAAGTTGGGACTAGGCTACAACGGCTTTGAGCTGTGGTGGCGCGAGGTTTAGGGGTAGGGGCAAAATATACAATGAATGAGCTCTCATGCTCACAAAAGACAGCCCTGCAAAAGGAACATCTCAATTGAGACTAACTAGCATAGGGTATATCCAGTAATCGCATCAACCAAAACAACCATTCCCTCTCCTTCTCCCTCACCCCATCCGATCATCCCACACACAGTCAATATCGCCCTTCTCATCGCCCCTCCACACGCCACCCACCGCATTCCTCGCCGCAACCACAGCCCTGATGTCTGTCCCTAGCGCTGCTGGTCCGCTCGCCACAACACGCGTCCGCCCACTCACGACTGTCTCGCTGATGAACGTATCCAGCATCGACGCCACGCTTGGGTGCTCGTGGTTGAGATACGTGATGCTGAAGTTTGGATGCGGTTTGATGAGCTGTTGCACTTCGTGGGAGTGGGTTGGGAAAGAGGCGGTTGACGACGCTGAGGAAATTTCAAGGTCTTTCTGCGGGGCTGTTGGAGGGTGGACGTGTGTGCGTGTTTCCGGGGCGCGGGTCACGACGATGCGGATGCGGAAGCGTTTTGAGGCGTGGACGGATACGCTGCCTGCGGCTTTGATGGCGTCTGCGTTGCCGCCGATCAGAGGTGCTGAGGAATCGAGCTGTGCTTTTAGAGACGTGAGCTCGGGGCCGATCCAGGCGACATTGTCGACGTGGCGGATTATCCAGATCAGTTCAATGTTTTGTGCTGGCGAGGATGGGTCCGTGACCGCAGCTGTTAAGATGGGCAGCGCGAAGGAGATTCCTGTTCCGCCAGCGATGGCGAGGAGGTTGGAGGCTTCGTTGTCGATGGCTGAAACGCCGTACGGGCCAGTGAGGATGACAGGTGTTTCGACCAATGAGTCCTTCTCGTGCTTGGCGGACTCAGCGAGCGCGGCCAACTTGCCCGTCTCGCCGTTGCGGGCCCGGATGATATACGTGTGCGTTGGTGGCACCAGGGCGGTTGGTGGAACTGAGGCAGGTGTGAACGGATGCGATTGCCAAATGCTGAGCGCGGGGAAGGTGAGGTAGTAGTGTTGGCCGACCTTCCAGGGCTGATGGTTGTGCGTGAAGGACATGCGGATGATGGCTCCTGAGGGATCTTTAAAGGTCTCGACCTTGGATTGGATGGCGCGAAAGCCGAGGCCCTTATTGCCGTCTTTGTATCCCATGTGGATCAGGCATATGCGCAGGATGCGCAGGCCGAGATCGAGCCCGAGGAGACCGAGAGAGGCGATCATCCAGCAAGCCAACTTGTTCCAGTGGCCCCAGCAGGCGCCCAGATATAATCCGGCAACAATGAGGTGGCTCTTGCGGAAGAACTCGTATCCCGTCCAGCGGATCACAGACCTCAAACTGAAGACAAAGAGGAAGGTGATGAAGCCTTGAGCTACAATGCCCCAGATCATGTATGTCTGCTTGATAAAGTCATTGTAGACCTTCGGCTGGGGCTGGTACAGTTTGGCCTCAACGATAGTCCAGAAGATGGTGTGGATAAAGGATTGGACCAAGATGATACGTCCTGTCCAGCGGTGCAGGAAGTTGAAATGCTGGTAAGGCACGCCCGTTAGGAGGCTGAGGATAGAGTCTCGGGTAGAGAGGCCGATGGTGAGTGGTGTCAAAGCATACGCGAGAGCTCCAACGCGGTCCGCAAAGCCACCAAGTCCGGTTCGTGTGTTGAATTTGTCGCTGTTTTTGACAGGGGTAACCCATGTTTTGTACACGATGCCGACAAAGCTACTGATGTCAGCTAAGTCTGAGACGAGCAGGAGGTGCCCTTACGAGAATATAGTCGAATAGGCGCATAGCGTTGCCAGGATAAGAATTTGCAGTCTGGTAGTGTAGGGAAAAAACTTTGGAAGGCTCTCTGGGAGCAGATATCGCCGGGTTGCTGATGACAACGATCTCCAGGCTCGATATGGGGATGATTGTTTTACGCTTTCTTCATTCTTTCGGTGTGGTCGGAAAAGCCTTGCAAGAATGATGAGGAGTAGTATTCCGCCAATGACCGCCCACATAATGAAGGTGTATAGCATAGACACTGTGTGCATCCAGTAGACGCCATCGAGGTACTCGCAGGACCCCGCGTCGTTGGTGCATGGTACAACTCGGCTCGGGTACCTCACAAAATGTCAGCGGCCGGATTAGATGGGGCGGGAGCTCAAAGTACCCCCAGTAGTACTTCAATGATTTTGCGCTGTCGTGATCCTGGATGTGACGGGCGACGAGATGAGGCTCGTTCGCGTTGAAGACCATCTTGGGCGGTTGACGATGCGGTAGCGAGGAGTTGAGGTTTGAAACGCGCCTTCAATGTTTGGCTACGCCTTGCCATGCTGCCTTCTTAAAGAGCAATCTAGGAGTACTGAGCATGTTTCGCAGGACCAGTAGCCAAGACTGCTGCCAAGACAGTGGCACAACCCCGCCGCCGCCAGGAGCTGCCGACTTTTCCTACACGAGTCCGGCGTCCAATTGAGATGGATCCATTGCGTTACCTTGAGCATGGGAGTATCCGCATGGTGGGTGCGTGGGAAGCTTCGGGCCGTCTGTACAGCAGGGATCGACGGCGCTTTGCCGGGAACAGGTCCGAAGTGGGGAAGGATGCATGAGAAACGTGCTCAAACAAGCGCAACAACCAAACTCTTAACTGCCTTCCAGCATTCCAGAACTCTGGGTAGAGATGACGGACAGATTTTGAGCGCCCAGGAAAGACGCCATGCTGGAGGCCTCGGTCGATCCAGCTACTCGCCGCATGTGGCCGCGCACTAAAAAGGACAGTCCGCCGTGCCTTGGACAGGAAGAAACGAGCAATATAGAGGCCTTTCCGCCATTACCATCCTCTTGCCTCCCCTTGGATACCTAGGTGCGCATCGCCAAGTTCAGAGGAGAGTGGAAAGACATTATCCATTCCTTTGGCGCACGTGAATTCTGAAAAATCATATTGGAAATATCAAAAGACCTTCATTGCGTACGGCGAGGGAGCGGCGCAGTTCGAAGCCGACTCTGGGCCGAATCGGCAGATGAGAAGCGGAATCATTCGGACGCCAGTTGCTGGATGACGAAGAGAGGACGGCGAGCCAGTGCTATGGTATCATGCAGTTTGTTCGAGACTGGAGAACAATCAAAGAAGAGACGCGATCGTCGAATGTCGGATGTCGGCTGTCGGGTGTGAGGAGTTGGGAGAGGTCCTGGAGATGTAGAGATTCCATGCGCCATCTGACTAAGCGCCAAGACGAAGCCTGCCCTTTCGAACACATTCTGAGCCCTTCTTCAGCCAAAGGCCATCAAGAACAGCATCCAGCCATCTGCAGCTCCCCCTGTTCTGGGAACGCATCTTTTCGTACCCAGGAGACCGGAAAGTGATGCGGTTGAGCCGCCGCCACGATCAGCCTCCAGGCTCGAGTCAACCACTGCGCGATCCGGCCATTGCAAGCACATGCAAGAAAGGAAACCTACCCAAGGTACCGTGACTGTCTCCTGTAGCTGAAGAAGACTTCCAGCGGCCGAGGGAGTCGTCGCGATATGTGTCATATCAACACCTTCGATTGGCGGGCAGACCCTCCTCACCTGAACCCCGCTTAACCATGTCAACACATGTACACCACCGATACCCTGCAGGCACGGGGTGTTTTTACCTTTCTTGGATGAAGCACCTCTACGAAATCCTACACTATTTTATCACCGCGGTCGAGAGTCCTTGGTCTTCCCGATCGCACGCCTTCCTCTATGCCCCAAGAGTGCTGAGAAATAAACAACATTTGCAATGGCATCTCTCACCAGGACTCTTCCCGCATCGTGGTACTGCAGCTCGCCTCTATATCAGCTCGAGCGACGCTCTGTCTTCTTCAAGGTATGGAATGGACCCATCGCTGCCTGACTCGCCATCTGCTAAAGCGAGGCAGTCCTGGTATCTTCTCGGCCCCTTAACAAGATTTGGCGTGGTTGGAGAGCAGGTAGGCTATGAGATCGCCCAAGTCGCGTTGACGGCCTGTCGGATGTCGGAGGAGCCTCGCGATATCAAGGTCTATGATGAGAATTCTGTATGTCTCCTTCCATTTCTCCGCTGTGTTGTGCTAACCGCCCCACAGGGAGCCGAGCTGAAGTCGTACATCACGGAGACAGGACTGTTATTCTCCACTATCTCCGACGAGGCTCCTTCTTTCGACGACTTCTTCCCCGATCTCAAACCATTGATCGGGACGGTGGACTTCACTAAGCTGCCATATCGCCGAAGCATCAAATACGAGGGCAGCTTCAACTGGAAGACCATGTCAGCTCTCTCTCTGTAAGACCTGAATGATGGCTAATTTTGCAAGGGTCGACGGCTACCAAGAGTGCCTCCATTGCCAGTACACCCATCCCTCATTCAGCGTCTACTACCCGCCAACGTTCTACACGGTCTACAACCACAAGAACTTCTCCCAGCATGTTGCCGATCCGAACAAAGCCGACGATGGACTCTTTCTCTACTTCTTCCCCAACTGCACGCTGAATGTATACGGAGGCGGCATGTCATCTTTCCGGGTGTGCCCGACCGAAAAGCCAGGAGTGACGCGCATGGAATTCGACTATTACCATCTAGAGTCGGGCGACAAGTTCGAGGAGTACTTCAAGTTCGTACGTCAAGTCGCCATGGAGGACTACGAGCTTTGCGAGAAAGCCCAAGAGAACCTCGAGAAGGGGATCTACGCCGAAGGCATTCTGAATCCTGTAAAGGAGACTGGAGTAGCGTGTAAGTGTGCTGCTCCCTCACTGTGTCAAACGCTAACGTATCGCAGACTACCAGCAGCGGGTCATGCATCTCGTTTGCGCCCAACACGAGACAGAAACGGAGTCGGAATCCAGGGCACGCGATGACGATGGCCACATCAATACGGCGATGACCACGCAGCTGGTGGAGCCCACGATATCGTAGCGCTCAGCCGCTCATTTCCAGTGGGCGTGGTGCCTGGGCAATCAGTTAAACGGTCAATGTCAAAGTTTCATTCGTCCAAAGCTACTCGAAGGGTGGAAGCTCCGGGGTCTTTGACGCTCTTTTATCTTGTAGTCTGATTTGGCGTGCATCGAGTGTATTCATCGCGACCAATCAAATGCCTATACGGGAAATGTTAGCCTGAAGAGGAAAAGCGGCTTCTCCACCTCTACGGTCATGCTGATATAACAGGAACATCGTTCGAAAACGTGGAGGCGCACTGCGGCTCGCAATCGTCATTATGGCCTGCTTTACCTCAAGACTCATCCAGCCAACAGGTCAAGCGTGAGGGATTTGATGATGTGTTCTGATACGAGCGGCCCGGCCACCCCGAGGTCCTTGAACACGGCCTTGAATGTTGATGTCCCCGGGTTGCCCGATCGGGCATCTGGTGGTGGATGCAGATAACGAACCCTCAGTATTTGTTCCAGCACATCCGCCGTTTCTTTCTGAGCACAATCTCAAACCGCCTACACCGCGTTGAGCTTGGACCGAGACTACACCGCCTGGCCGACCAGCATGGCCCCGTTTGCCGAAACACCCATCATTTCACTTCGCGATGCTTCTTCGTTTGAAGTATCCAAAGAACCAGACCTCCTCGATGGATGGTGGACCTCGGAGTATCTGTTCTCGCTCGAGCGCCGAGCAATCTTCAGCAAGGTACCCTCCATCGACGATTTGCTCGATACAGCTTCTGATTACTAAGACATGGGTCTGCATTGTGCACCGCAGCCGCTTCACAAAGCCGGGTGATTACATCTCCCTGGAGCTCGCCGGCTTCCCTGTCTTGATCATCCTGGGCAAAGATCGCATCGCCCGTGCCTTCCACAACGTATGCCGCCATAGGGCGTACACCATCACCAAGAAGCCTATCGGCTCTTCTCTCGTTCTTGGATGTCGTTACCATGGATGGTCCTATGACACCATGGGTAACCTCGTCAAAGCTCCTCAGTTCGACGGCATCGAAGGCTTCAACAAATCTGAGAACGGCTTATTCAAGATCCACACTTGCACTGATCGTGCTGGGTTTATCCACATCAATCTCGATGCCGGCGAGTCTCTTCAGGCGCCCAGTTGCGAAGATCTCGTTGGACACGCAGCTGAACACGACATCACGGCCAAAAGTAGGTGGCTCACCGGCTGGGAGTTATGTGGCGCATTCAATTGGAAGACCATCGGTAAGCTGATTCTATCCACATCAACTTATAAGCAAGGTCGGCTAATATTGGCCTCAGGAGCCAGCGATCGCACCGGCATCGGGACGCCGAGCCCGTCCTCAGCCAGTGCTTCGGTCATGGAGTTTCTTCTCTCCGTATTCCGAGGTCCTGGCTTTGCAGTCGACGGGTGTCATACCTTCCTGGCTGACCCCACTACTGTCATACTCGTTTTCCCCTACTCGAACATCTGGGCAACCATGACCGGCTTGCCAGTCTCGGCTTCCGAGACCACCATCAGATGCGACATCTTCTCTCGTGATGGGCTTTCTCTGCCTCCTGCTACTGAAGAAGCGTTGAAGCTGTATACTGCTTCCCAGGCCCAAGCGCTACAGCACCTCTACGACGTCGTGAAGTCTATCCGACCCACTGAAGAGCCGGCGCAGGTGTCTCTCTTGAAGGAGCATCTTCGTCTCGAGCGCCTGGCTGGGTGTGAGATCTTCCCCGGCAGACGCGAAGAAGGAAGAAGCGAGGGCTTCTGCAAGGCCGAGAAGCGTATGTTCCCGTGCAATAGCCCCCGAAATGTCATTGGGAAAGCTGACAATAGCAGTGTGCAATGAGCTTGACAAGCTCGCGAAAGGTGGAAGCGATGGTGCTTATGCGAGGACGGGTTGCGCTCAAGGAGGCTTGGAGTGGTAGGTCGCGGTGCGAGCTTGGTGACACGTCGGCATGTGACTGAAATCTGGCTCATCTTAAGTTTTAACATGAGGTGCTTCTGTGGCTTATGAGCAATCGACTCTCAGTATTTCTCTACTCGTCACTCTTATAAGGCCACCATAGCTCCTTCCATCCATAGTCGCATCTCTCCGCGATGCCGCCTTCACCGTGGCGTCTTTGACCTCGTCATTGGCCCGTCTCTCACACTGCTTACACCGCCATTCCTTTGCTTCACCTACTTCACCTAGACTTGATGTCCTCCATCTCTCAGAACATGATTGGAGGCACCACTTCTTTCTCAACACCTTCTCTCGCACCAACGTTTCTTCCGACGCATCGTGTTGCGCTTTCAGCTCGTGAAAGATGGTGGTCCATCCCGATTGCCCCGGTCTCGAGGCCAGCGTTGTCGTCAACGATGACGTCCTCAAGGAGTATGACGACCGGACGCAGGTACCAGCAAAGACAGTCGAACGTTACGTGGAAGCTCAAACTGGAGCCGAGTTCGAAGTGCACTTCCGCTTCAGCCACCCTTTCCCGACCGATCGCGCCGTGTCCATGATAGTCACCGTCGACGGAAAAGACGTAGACGAGCCTCTTGTGCGATCGCGGGACCTGTGCCGCAAGGTTCATGCTAGCCAGGGTTCCATCTCTAATGTTGGTTCCGAGCACTACGTCCAGAAGTTCCGGTTTGCTGAGTTGGACATCGGTGAGTACTCTCTGATTCTTCAAATAGAACAATAATAAACTGACGCGAAATAGAGGAAGGGGATTTCCAGGCGGTGCCTGAGCATGTCAAGCAAAGGCTTGAGCCGGTCGGGACGATCACTCTCAACTTCTACTTCCTCGAGAATGCGCGCCAGAACACCTGGTTAGAAGTCGAGCGCAAAGAGATACGGGAGCTTGGAACGGTCAGCGAGAAGGCTGTCGTCAAGGGTGCGGCGCTTTCTCATGCAGTCAGGTACGTCTTCTCTTTTCAACTCTTGTGGCTAAACACAGCGTCAACTTACTGTCGTGCAGCCTGGCCGAACCTGAGACAACTCAAAACGTGGAGTACTTTGATGCCGAGTATGCGGACAACGGCGAGCCGTTTTCTACGTTTCATTTTCATTATCACTCAATTGGTAAGCTTCCTCGACTTCGCTCCACTTGCGTGGCTACTGATGTATTTCAGCTGCTCTCAAGGCCCTCTACATTGTGCCTCGCTCGCCCGAACCACTCGAGCTCAGCGACTGTACCGAGGATGTCATCCAGACATCCACTCGAGGGCAGCTGGAGCAGATAGTTGCGCGCTTGAGGAGGCAAGAAGAGGTGCGAGACAGGATGAAGCGGGAGAGGGCCGAATCTGTCACTGAAGTTGGCGACGACGAGATAAATAGAGTGGCTGACGACGACTGCGTGTGCGTTGGCGCTCGTGAGGCGAAGAGGAGGCGGTATGAGAGGAGACTGCCTAGTGCGGAAGACGAGGTGGTCGAGCTGGATTGAAGGTCTTTCCTTGGGTGGCTGGGAAGTCATTGGCCACGCTCGCGGCCGTAAAACAAACAATAGACAACGCGTACTTGCTTGAGACGGGTGAGCTTGAGGCGTTCCCTTCCTATTCGACGATGCAAAAAATGGTCTTCGGGACTACGTCGTTAGAATGAGCATCTACTCGGTGGCTGGTCGATCCGGTTGGTAACCTAGCGGATATGTATTTATACCATATAGGGCCGGGAGTATTCAGATGTCCGACCTAGATATGGAAAGGGAAATCTCCTCACATACGGTTCTTCTTTCCTATGCCGTATGGGTGTCGGTTCATGCTGAGCATAGCCTGTGAAGTCCTTTCTTACTCTTCGCTGATTATGGCACGTGGCGCGGTTCGTCTTTCTCTCTCACCGGAAGTTCGCCCTCCATATCCACTGCACCTTCTACTTTCCCTCCTCCTCTTCTCCACATTCTCACTCTCCTACCACACGCGACACTATCTCTTCTGTTAGGCATTCGAGCCGCCCAAGATGGTGATCCTTCCAGCTTGTCCCGGTCTTAAGGTTGAGGTTGCCGTTGCCGGACAAGCGCTGAAAGAGCACGACGACAATTACGAGACCAACGCAAAGCCGAAGACGGTTACGAAATACGTTGAGGCGGTATCCGGTGCTAACTTCGAAATTGCCATATCCTTTGAGAAGCCGTTTCCGGACAAACATGCCGTCAGGGCAATCGTCTACGTCGATGGTGAAGATGTGGCTAGACCTATTATTCGCGAAAGCGCATTGCTCAAAAGGACCCGTAAGATTCAGGGCGCAACTCTCCGGGTTGAGGGAAAAAGAGTCCTACGCAAGTTCCGGTTCTCCAAGCTGAACGTGGGTGAGTTAATCGCCTCCTTACCCACGAAATAGACCTTCACTCATTCACAAACACAGACCAGTCCGACAATGATTCCATGGTGGAGAAGGGAAGCCTTTCAGTTGGCCAAATAACCGTTGCCTTGAATTACATCAACAACGTGAGAAAGTCGAAGAAGAAATCAGATCACCGAATCCTGCTCGACTCAAGAATCGATGCCTTACCAGCAAAGGATGTTGGCGCAAGTGCACTTTCGCATTACGCGAGGTATACCGTCTAACCGGCACAATGTGCTTTCTGAGAGATGCACAGCTGAGAGAAATAGTCTCGAAGAGCCCAAGCCTGTCGGCGGCAGCTTCTTCAAATTTGACACGGTCGAGAAAGAGCCATTTGCCACCTTCAACTTCATTTACCGCTCCCTTGGTGAGTGATGAGATCCACATGGAACAAATGTTACTAGAGCTAAACCACGCCGCAGCGGGATTGAAAAGCCTCTGCATTGTCCCACGCACCCCAAGTCCCACTCCGCCCCTCCTTCCAACCCCACTGCCGAATGCAAACCCAATTCCAATCACAAGGGTTGCAACTGCACCAAGCAGCCGCTGGACAGCGCTTACTCCGAATGCCATGCACGCCCTTCTCAACCACTACACTGGTCGGAAGAGCAATTGGGCAGGATTAGGTCGACAAGCGTTGGAGGCTCTTCTAGACCATTATAGCGTAAGGGCGCAGTTCATTTTAAGAAGAGTATCGCCGACTGACCCAGTAAGGAGCAAGACGCAAAGACGCGTAATAGCGACATGGACGTGAAGCGCGAGCGTGTGGACGATTTCGAGATCAAGGATGAGGAAGGCGAGTTGACCGTGGTGGAAGAGCGGAACGCGAAACGGCGGCGTCTTCCCGCGAAGAAGAACACGGTGATCGAACTTGATTAAACGGGCGATCGGAGCGCAGAGGCGCTGACTCCATTGGAAGGAGAGCGTCTATCCGCCATTCGATGCCGCCATGGATCCAAACTCGCCTTGCGCGGCGTTGTAATTGGGGCGCACCATGGGACGCATGGCAGCTCCGGGCAGATATCTCCCACAAAAGTTCTTCTTCATATCTCTGCATATTCCGAGGCATTATCTTGCTTCTGGCCTTGGAGCCATAGCCTAGTCTTCTCGACAGGGGAGTTTCGAGGTTACTGGAAGGCGGATGGGACATGGAGCAATAATTCGTCCCCATACGTTTGCCATACCACATTTCCCAGATTCCTGCACCAATTAACCTAAGTTCCTTTTGCTGCAACCTTACATTCCTCCCCTTTTTCGAGATTTCGCGATCGGCCGATCGGGACGAAACGAAAGCACGTGCTAGCGCGTCTCGTCGCAAGGTCCGTGCGTTCGTTGAGCGCGAATCACTTGAAACGCGCACCTTCGCGTTCACACCACAGCTTCATCCAAAGCTCAACGCCTGTTGCTCTCCCATCCAGCCCCAGCACTATCGTTCCTGCCCTGCAACCCGCTCTTCAACCAAACCACTCTTATACCCGATCGGCGTCTTAAGCCCGCAGAAGAACCGCGAGCAGGATGGCGATACTTCCGGATTGCCCCGGCTTGAAGGTTGAGGTCCTGGTCAATGGAGAGGCGCTCAAGGAGTTCGGTGACGATGAAACGCCACCGCCAAAGACGATCGTCCGGTATATAGAAGCGGTGTCCGACGCGCAGTTCGGAATCCAATACGAATGCACCCCTCCCTTCCCGTCCACTTATGGCGTAAAGGCCAGACTTCAGCTCGATGGAGGCGCTGCCTCCAAGCGCATACACGAATCGAAAGGATTGCTCGGCAAAAAGCACAATTTCATGTCCAGGCGATGTCAAATCGATGGGGTTGCCTTTTCTCAGAACTATAGGTTCTCAAAAATTACAATAGGTGATCTAAGGAATCCTTCAACCCTTCATTTGCATGAAGACTGACGATTAGTCGTAGTCGAAGATAGTGGAAGTAGCATCGACGAGACCATGAAGCAGCGATTGGACTACGCTGGCGAGATTCGCGTGGATTTCCAATTCATCAAAAATGTCGTCGAACGACAGGCAAGGCAGGGCAACGAAGCTCCCACGGGCGAGTCAGCTCTACAATGCGTTCCAGCAAAGGCTGTAGGGCAAAAGTCGTTATCTCATTGCGTAAGGTAGGGTTGCTCACCCAGGCCGACGATATTTACCAAATCCTGATAACATACTAACCTTGGAGCACCCAAGCGGTCGAGCACCAAGCGGTCGAGCAGGAGCATGACAACAACCTTGTCATATGATTTCGTCGACCGCAACGATTACTTTGCTACTTATATCTTCAAATACCGTTCTCTCGGTAAGCGTAGCCTCCAGACCTCATTACCCGATCTGACTTTTCTTGTCATTAGCTGCGTTGAGGTCTCTGCGCATCATTCCGCGCACGCCTAGTCCGGCACCTCTAGAGGACAGACCTGCGAAAGACCTCAGTCGGCAGGAGCTTGAACAGCTAGTTGATCGATATCGGGTAAGGCCTCTCTCGAGTTGCAACGATACTCGTCTCACAGCGTTCTAGGAGCAGGAGAAATCTGCGAAGGTGGTCAAGAAGACACTAAAGCGAGAGCGATCGGAAGGTACCAATGTCAAGGCTGAGGAAAGCGACGTGACCGTGGTCGAGGATAGATGCGCAAAACGTCAGCGCCTGCCTACCGCTCAAGACGAGGTGATTATCTTGGACTAAACTTCGCTCGGTCGTAGTACGTCAGCATGAGACTCGGGCTGGGCTTGGTGGTTCAGCACATGTCTTTGCCCTCGGATTGTGGGGTATACCTACACCTCTTCCATGCGGGCATCTCACCGGTTTACATAACATCTTGTTCGGGGGCTGTTTTTTTTATCATCTTCCAGGAGCACCTGCGTCACACTCTTGGCTACAGGTCAGATCCAGGAGTTTCTCTCACGGCGTTTAGAGGATATTGGAGCATAATGTGGTGGCCCCCCTTCCCTAGTTTTCGGATCGCATCGCGCAGTCTTCGACGTAAAAGCTGGTAAGGCTCCTTCTTTGCGGTACCCCTCGATAGGCTGCTACAGTAATAACGATTGCTTTGAGAATCTCTCGCATCGACGAATTCACGAAACAAGGGTTCAGGAACAGGCACAGACGACAAACGCGAAGTGAGGAACGAAAAGCTCGGTGTTTGGGCTGAGGCATTTATGCAAACGACCCCTTTCGTATATCAGTTAGCAATCGTCACCTGGCATGCAGCTCACGCTGGAGGTCCTCAGACGTCTTCCCAAGGTTGAGAGGCGCGACCCCGCACCTGGCGCTAACTGCGACACTAAGCCAAAACAGGAATGGTCAAGGAGTGACTTGTTTCATTCGGGTAAGGACTGGCCATCTCGAGAGCACTATGAGGCATTTTTGGCTTCCACCATATATCAACATCCTCATCCACAGCATAATCGGAAATAACTTTTCGGCCTTCAGACTCCTCTTCCGCTTCGGTACACAGACTCTGTTTGTCTTCATACGACAGTACCCTCAACTTGCTCCACCGCCAGGCCTTATACAGCCATGGTCCCGTCTCCTTCCCTTGAGATCCCGTCCGCCATCTGACGAATTGTCATTGCCGCGACGAGGTCGCGCTGCCCTCGTGGACGGTGCTGATCTCCTTCATCTCGTCTCTCCCGGCGGTCGCAGTGTCAGACGAAGAATTGGGCGTACCCATCCTGTCGCCGGAGGCATCATATTCAGCCTCCAGATCGCCTCTATATCCGCGTTTGGCATCGCGCCTGCGGAAGAAGATTCGCTTCGACCACTTCCAGGCCTCGCAACCGGCGAAGAAGAGGATGGCTTCTACGACAACAACAGCCCATTCCCAGCTGATACCCTGGTGCTTGAACACAGCGTGGTTGATGACGGGAATGTACAGGGTCGGGAAGATGGTGACAAAGCCTGCGATGATAGCCCAGAACAAGAAGGGGTTGTTGCGGCTGTCCTCCCACCATTGGTAGAAGACATGGTACCAGCGGTAGTTCTCGCCGCGAGGGTGCTGGCGGAAGAATGAGCGACGGAAGTTGACCATCTCCCAGGCCAAGAACAGGGCGAACCATGTTAGGCAGACGAATGTCGTAGCTCGAGCTCGGAAGACGAGGTCGCAGTCCTCCGAATAGGCGTTATTGCAGTTCGATCCGAGGTTGCCGTCGCCGAAACCGAAGACGATCAGGACGAATGAAGCGAGGCAGAGGATCGACATCCAGACGCCGTACACGACCATGTCGACAATGAGCTCGACGTTGAAGACACCTGTCTTTAGGTCATGCGGCGGTCTGTCCATGATGTCGGGCACGGCTACTTCCATTCCGAGACCCATGTCAGGCATGCCGCTAGTGGCCATGATGACCCAAAGAATTTGGACCGGAGCCAAGGGGAAGACGGAGTTGCCTGCCGCATCCTTGAAAGCAAGACCGACCAAGAGAGTTGTGGCCTGGGCGATGTTCTCGGCCAGAACGTGAAGGATAAAGCGCTTGATGTTGTCGAAGAGACGACGGCCTTCCTCGACGGCGTTCAAGATCGAAGCGAAGTTATCGTCGGTGAGAATGATATCGGATGCATCCTTGGCGACGTCGCTGCCTGACTGACCCATGGCGATACCGACGTCGGCACGAACGAGCGATGGGGAATCATTGACGCCGTCTCCGGTCATAGCCGCAAAGCGTCCTCGGCGGTGGAGAGCCTCTATCATGCGGACCTTGGTCTGGGGAGTGCAACGAGCGATGACACGTGGAAGAACGGGCAGCTTGTCGACTTCATCATCAGAGAGCTTGTCGAATTGCATAGCCGTCATGACGAGGGACTGCGAAACATCGGCCGCTAGATTTTCGAACCGCTCTGGGATGATGCCGACCTGCTTGGCAATGGCCGTGGCAGTGCCCGGGTGGTCGCCAGTCAACATGTGAACAACGATGCTTGCGCGCTTGCAAGCGGCAACAGCGTCGGCGGATTCAGGTCGTGGAGGATCGTAGAGACCGATGAGGCCGCAGAAGGTGAGGTTCTGCTCAACAACCTCGCGCTTGACGTCGCTGTAGTCGGCGATCTCAGGCTCCGTCCATTCGCGGCTTGCCAGGCAGAGCACTCGAAGCCCTTGATTGGCGAGATAGTCGACGCTATCGTTGATCTTCTTCTTGTCCGCGTCGGTCATCGGCCGGGCCTGGGCGTTCTCGTCCTGGATGTCGACACAGAGGGGAAGCAGTCGCTCAAGAGCACCCTTAGTGAAGACCCAACGGTGAGCATACTTCTCGCGATCCGCAGTGCGCCTACCGTACAAGACCGACATGCGTTTCGAGTCCGAGTCGAAGGGATATTCAGCCAAGCAGTGCCAGTCACCGGACTCGCTGTCGTCGTTGCCACCTACAAGGCCGTGACGATTCCAGCCAAAGCGAGAGGCGAAGACCTGGATTGCAATCTCTGTGGGATCTCCGCGGGCGGTCCACTTGCCGTCCACTAACTGTACGTGGGCGACGTTCGCCATGGAGGCAATGTTCATGTAGCGCTCAGTGGTGGCATACTGCTTGGATACGGCTCCAGATTGCAGTTTCGAAGCTTCCAGGGCTGTCTCGGTCGAGTTCTGGTTGCACGGAGGTCCCTCACGGAACGTAATCTCGCCAACGGTCGGGTCGAAAGGCGTCCGTGTAGTACCGACGCTGAAGGTGCCCCGGCCCGCAACCCAGGCGGCTTTCGCGACCATGCGGCCCTGTGTCAAAGTACCAGTCTTATCCGAGCAGATATTGGTCACAGCGCCAAGAGCTTCGAGACTGTCGAGCTTTCGCACGATGACGTTTCTCTTGCTCATGTGCTTGGTGCCAACGGCCATGGTAATCGTAAGCACGACGATCAAGCTGGCGGGGATCATGCTGAGGCCAGTAGCGACGCCGTAGATGACGACTTCGTTCTTCGAGGAGAAATTGTTGGCCGCTTCAACGATGAGAGCGCAGATACAAGCAATCAAGAACAACAAGAGGGCCAGCTTGGAGAGCTTCTTCTGAAGTGGAGTGCCAGTGTTGATGCCAAGGAAGTGGCCGATAGCGTCGCCTCCCGTGAGGGCCCAGGCCTGGACATAGCGATGGAAACCGGCAGATCCGTCCTCCTTGCGTTTGACGGGCCGGATTTTGGAACCTTGTTTCTTGAGCGCTGCTGCGATCTTGCCGATTTCAGTGCGCATGCCCTTCAAAACCACGTCAGTTATGCAGTTGAAGGACGATTTTGGGGGAGCAAACTTACCGTTGCAATCACAACGCCCTTCGCACGACCCTTGGTCACAGTGGAGGAGCTGAAAGCAATGTTGAGACGGTCTCCAGCGCCGATGTCCTTGTCGTAGGTGCCATGAGACGTCTTCGCCACAGGCAAGGACTCACCGGTCAAGCTAATGTGGGTTAGCTCGCAATGTATCGCCGCAAAGGATCAAGACTTACAGAGCTTCATCGGTCTCCAAGTTGACGGACTCAATCACCCTGCGGTTGGTCAGCACGCAATTCCTCGGCGCCTGCTAGAATAGGTATCGTCGGACCCGTGAAGCTACAGAAGGAACAGCGTTCATCGGGGGAAGCGTGCGTAATACTCACCTTAGATCGGCAGGCACTGTGTTACCAGTGATCAACTCGACAATGTCACCGGGAACGAGCTCGCCCGTCGGCACCACAATTGACTGCCCATTGCGGATAACGCGTGCAGTAGGTGAACCCAGCGCACGAATGCTGCTCAGAGTCTTCTCGGCGCTAAATTCTTGGAAGAAGCCAACGATGATGTTCAAGAGGATGACGAAGGTTATCACACCACCTTCAATCCATGAACGGATAGCGAAAGAAGCAACCATGGCCATGATCAAGACCTTCCAAGGTTAGCTGAGGTTCTCTGATAATAGGGAATGCACGACTTACGAGCGTGAGCGCGTTCGCAACCTGGTGGACTAGGATGCGGAAAGGCTGGACACCGGGCCCTTCATCGAGCTGGTTCTGCCCGTACAGAGCTCGTCGATTCTTCACCTCAGCCTCGGACAGACCGGACTCTTGGTTCACGGAGAGCTTCTGGAGGACATCTTCGAACGGCAGCGTGTGAGCGGGCGCGTCCAGATCATACTGGAGCGGACCCTTCTCGTCGGCTTTACCCATGTCTGTGCTGTTTAGCAGACTCGACCCCGCCTCACGTGACTCAACGTTCACTTCAATGGGCCACTTCCGATTGTGAGAAGAAGACAAGAGATGGAGTTTTGTTTTGGAGGTTTCTCACCAGACCATGAGGATTTTATACATATCTCCGCCGGCGCCGATAACAAGCGCTCCAGACCGCTAGGCACATCTTTCCCATCTCGCGTCTCTAGCGTTTGACGCTGCTGCAGCTCCGACAAGTCTTCACGAGACTTCTCCAGGTTCCTTCTCCTTCCACAGCGCCCAAAAAGCGGGGATTTGCAATTTTGCGGTCACTTGAGAGGTCGATGACATGCCTAGGCAAACACAGTGGGACGGAACTTGTCGAACCTACGTCTCCGCGCCCGCAGCAGAAGCCCCAGCACTTGCAGCAAACACCCCCTTGTGCTTGGCTGCCTCTGGGCAGTCCCACAGACATCCCGCTCTTGGTTGATTCGCACTAGGGTCCAGGGTGGGGTGACTAAGAATACACACCTTGGCGTGCTGCATCTAGCGATTGGTGGGTGATACGGAGCGGCGCCAGGACTTGGCTCCGCCGCCTGAATGGAGGAAAGCGTGACGCCGAGAACGCTGCCAAGCGTTCCGGATATCTCGGCCTGGATAGGTGTTGGCGACTACCGCTGATTGCTCAGGATGTTCTTGGACCGCCCCTTGTGGCCCTTCAAGCCCCGAAGCCATATCGACCATCCACGGCCATCGAGGGACCGTTCCGAGTGATCGCGCTGCTGCGCGATGGGTATATGATAAGGCCAACAGACTGCGCACAAGCGTCCACTCTTCCTCTGTCCGGCGGGCGCCAGGCCCCACGGGTTGACTAACCGTGATACATGCCCTTACTCGCAGGCCGACACGTCAAGGCTTGTCGGGCTCCAAAAACAGCATGCCCCCGCCGATCGATATTGTTTCCCTGAAGCGCCCGTTGCATGGCCTATCGCTCTGCCAAGGGAGCATCGAGACAGCACTTCCCACGCGAAATGTCCGGACCCAAGAAGCCACCGCTCACTTTGGCTATATCCCCCAATACTCTCGTTTCAGGCTCAGGCTTGTCACTGTAAGCCGCGGCGGACACGCCCAGCCGGACTGCAAAACATCAGCGCTCAGCGGAGAACTCGCAAGCTTCATTGGAAAACGGGTGGCTGACACCAGGAGCAGACTTCGAACAATGTTTCAGCGACGTTCGGAGTCGCGGACGCAGATCTCTTGGTCCCTGAGCGCTTGCGTGGATTAAAATACCGACGATCTAAATGTGGGAGGCCGAACCAAGTCTGGCACTTCCCTCCTTCCCTTACTTCCCTTCGCCCTCCGACGCAATCCCATAGTCGCCAATCCCCACGCTCCGCTCTCTTTGATTATCGGACTATTGGTGATGATGAGGTTGTAAATTGGGCTGGCCCTGATACTCACGCGTTGCGGCATTTCCCCCCTTCCTTCCGTTCCCCTCTATTCTCTTGTATATTCTGGAATTCGCTTCTTCCCTTCTTTCACGCTCATTGTCTCCGACCTGACTCCAACAATTGCGTTTCTGGAGCTATTGGGATTTAACACCGCCAGGGGGATCAGCCATCATGCCCGTTCTCGACCTTAGCGAGCTCAACATTGTCATCGCCGTCCTAGGTGCGTACTTCCTTTGCACGCGCGTAACGATATACTCACCCAGCTTTCGCAGGCGCTTTCATTGTTGGGTATGGCTTCCTGTCGGTGAAGATCAAGCAAGTCTGGTACTTGGGAGAGGCTCGTAAGTTCGCATTCCCAGAGTATTCCTCCTCAGTTTCCTGACCGCGGTCGTAGTGCCGGCCGTCATGATCGGCATAATATTAGGTCCCGTGGCATCGAGATTCCTGGACGCAGAGCGATGGGGATTCGCCACTGAGGGCCAACAGGAGGCCATAACCCTGGTATGGGTCCCAATGATACCGCTTCGCGTAAGAGCCGTATTTTAACATTGAATCAGGGTCTCTGCCGCATCGTGATCGGCGTCCAGCTAGTCATCGCCGGATTTCAGCTTCCTGCGAAGTACCAGCAGACAAACTGGAAGGAGATGGCCATATGTCTGCTGCCGGTCATGACTATTATGTGGATTTTCACCAGCTTGTGTATCCTGATCACCATCCCGAAGCTTTCTTTCCTTGCGGCGCTGGTCATCGGCTCCTGCGTTACCTGCACCGATCCGATATTGTCGCAGGCAGTTGCCAAGGGCCCTTTCTCCGATAAGTTCGTCCCGCGAGCGTTGCGAGAAATCATCTCCTCTGAAGCCGGGGCCAACGATGGATTCGGGTTCCCCTTCCTTCTGTGAGTCTTTTCGGGTGTATGTTTACAGTGGCAGCTAACACGGCTCAGGTTGGCCACCTTTCTGATCCGACACGCTGACTTGGCCGGCGTCAAGTTCAAGGAAGGAGTGTCCGAAGCAGTCTCCCAAGCCTCGGAGGGTGCAGTCGAGACTGCCGCTCACCTTCTGAAACGCAGCGAAGAAGAGATTGGACGTCTCGGTGGAGGCGTGCCGAAGGCCATGGAACAATGGATCGTCGAGGGTTGGCTGTACATCATTATCATGTCCGTTGCCATCGGCGTTGTCATCGGATATGGCAGCATGTACGTGATCAGGTATGCCCTGAGGAGGCGGTGGATCGACTCGGAGTCCTTCCTGCTTTGGCCCATGGCCATTGGCGTAAGTTCTGCTCATACAACATCATGGCAGAGACAGGCCACTAATCACTCAAAATAGCTTTTCACCATCGGTGTCTGCGGTCTGCTCGGCACTGACGACCTCCTCGCCTGCTTCGTCGCCGGTAACGCACTGAATTGGGATGGCGTCTATCTCGAGGAGGCTGAGAAGCGACACGACGAGGTAAACAGCTGTTTCGACGTAATCCTCAACTTCGGCGGCTTCATGTACATCGGCACCATCTTCCCCTGGGAGCAATTCCAGATGCCTGACGTTACCGGCATCACTGTTGGCAGGCTCTTCATCCTTGGTTTCCTCATCCTGATATTCCGACGCATTCCAGCCATCTTCATGACTTACAAACTCATGCCAAGTTGCGTCAAAGACTGGAAGGAAGCGCTCTTCATGGGATACTTCGGCCCAATTGGTAAGTACAGTACCCCGTCTCGTCCGACTCCTCTTACACTTTGCCTAGGAATCGGAGCAGTCTTCTACGTCGAGCACACTCGCCACCTTTTCCCCAAGCCCGGCGAAGCCATGACCGAAGAGGAAGACAACTTGACTCGTGCCATGGTTCCCGTCGTCTACTGGCTCGTCTTCTTCTCCATCGTCTTCCATGGCCTGTCAATCCCCGCCCTCGACGCATTCTACCGCTGGAAGGGCGTGGAGCCAATTGTCGAAATGGACCCCGCAGAAGTCCGTGTTCTCTCCGACCGCGAAGTCCTCCCGCCGAATTCGTACGTCAACCCGAAGCGCCGCTCGGTTATCGTGCACAACCGCTTCTCACGACCCGTGTCCGGCGTGGAGCTACAGCGTTGGTCGAATGATAGCGCTGCGGATCTGAAGATGAACGCGGCGGAGCCCGGGTATTTGGACAAGCTGGAGTATATACAGCGATATGGTGGTGCGATCGATAATACGCCACGACAATGAGATGGGCTTCGTGGC
Source organism: Trematosphaeria pertusa (assembly GCF_010094035.1). Classification (NCBI taxonomy): domain Eukaryota; kingdom Fungi; phylum Ascomycota; class Dothideomycetes; order Pleosporales; family Trematosphaeriaceae; genus Trematosphaeria; species Trematosphaeria pertusa. The sequence goes on along the minus strand of NW_022987212.1, from coordinate 2,579,807 downwards.
CGAGAGCGGTCAGGGAGCTGGGGGAGCCAAGGCTCGTGGGTACACGCGTGGGTGAGCCATGTCAACGTCTCGCATCCCCGTGCGTTGGTATATTGTATTCTAGTGGGTCAGAAGAGGAGAACGAAACAAACGGGAGGGTGGCATGTTTTGGGGTTGAGGAAGGAAGGAGCCGGGAGAAGGGGGAACTCTCTGTCAATCATTATCTCTTGTTCCTGTCGCATCGCTCGAGAAGTATCTACACAGTCATTTCCGCCATGTCCGTTTGCTGCAAAGCACAAGTCGCTCGTTACACATAGACGTGTAGAATTTTTTGGATGTAGAACGGCCATGTACATATAGGGAACGCATCAGTGTACAACATCCATCCATGCCCTCGCTGGGTGGAGCCCATCGGGACTGGTGTCGTGTAGGGTATTGGAAAGTCTGGGTGCCTTCCCTCCCCAGCCCGGTGCATGCCTCCGTCACCCCATACGACACGCAACAGGGCCCCTCTCAACTGCGGACCGCTTCACGCAACATGCTTGGACTTGCTTGGCCACCAAGCCTCCAAGACCAATGCGCTAAATTTCTCTCATGTAGAGTGACAATTTCCGTTTGGCTGACTTTATCCTGCAAACAAGTTTTTCCTCGGACTGTTTGTCTTCATCGTAGAGCCCTGCATCTGTGCGGGCATGCCATTTCCAAAATCCAGTACCAGTCACGTGAGCACGCCCTTTCCGGGACTAGCCTCCCGCGGCTTGTTTGCTTCCCAGCCTCGCCTTCGACAAGCTTCCTTCGCGGCTCTTCTCGCCCCATAGAGGCAACCACTCTTGGCCATCCTTCGCTATTCTCCGCGTTACTCTCGACACGGTGACGGCGTGGAGTAATTCGGGCGCCGTCGCGAATCGCGCTAGCCCACACGTCTCGCATTAAATCGCGCGTCGTCAGGCAGCCCCGCCATGCAGCCTGAGACCGACAAACCCGAGCCTACACTTTGCCCACCAGCTTCTCTATCGGCAATAGCAAACAGCATCGCACCCGATCCTGGGACTATCGCTAGCATCCTCCCTGCTCTTCGGCTCAACAATCATGCCTTATCGACGCCCTTCCCACTCTCTTCGGAGCAGGCGCAGGTGCACGCGCCAATCCCTCATCCTCCAACCTTAACCTCCCCGGACGGCGCTTCGGAAGACTCAACTCCCGTACATCTGGATCTGCAGAAGAAGAGAATCGTCGTGGTCGAAGAAAAAGCGGTGAAGCAGCAGCGACCGGCAAGCCATGATTCGAGCCTGTGGCGCATCCCAGAAGAGCTCTTGGACCACCGTCTACAGCCTCCATTTGGCCCGTTCCTAAAGTGGCTAAAAGACTACGAGCTGCCCGAGCTCGACAACGTCATTGGATTACGAGCTCAGATTGACCAAGACCGGCCTGTGATATGGAGGAGCGCAATTTTCAACGCCACGAAGAGCAGGGAGTACATCCTTAATATACTGAGGGAGTCAAAGCTTCCCGGCGTAAAGTGCGGGGAGCGCTGGATGCAGACAGATGACGGGAAGCCTGTCCAGATTTACTTGGACGAAGAGAATGCCAAGGAAGTCAATGGGCTGTTTGCGAAGAGCTTTTTGGAAAAGGAGCCGGTCAAGCTTCTGTGGTCGAATATTGCTATCGATCGGCCGCGGAATCTGGGGTGGAGAGATCCGGTGGAGCTGCAGGCTCTGCGTCCATGTCGTTGGGGTGGCCCGCGGGCCTCGTCATTGATATCGTTCAATGCAGCGCTCAAGGACGTATGGGTTGACCTGCACGTGGGTTCGTTCACCAATTCTCGCTCTAATCCAACGCTAACATCGTGCCAGATACCGGCACAGGCCTGAGCGCGGTTACCAACCCTAAACTTTGGCTCTGGTTTCCACCAACCCCCCAGAACCTCACGCACTACTTCGACACCCAACACCTCGACAATCGCATCACTCTGCTTCTCGGCAAACTCACCGATGGCTGTTACTGCGTTACGGAGCCTGGAACTGCCGTCTTCATCCCTGAGGGCTGGATCCATACCACGTACGCACTCGAGAGCGGCTTTGTTCTCGGGAAGGTGTGGAATACAGATAAGGGGCTGGATGTTGCGGCCCGGTATGCGGTGCAGGCTATATGCGCGAACGAAGTTGAGACGAGCGAATGCCTTTCGAATCTTGTCCAGAGTATGGCTCTGAACTTTGGGCTCGGTTGTGGCAACGCAGGTGGCGGAGCAAAGCGCAAAGCATCCTCACGCGCATCAACTACGTCCAGAGCACGCAAGAGGGGGGCAAGGAAGAAGACCGCTGATACGCTTACTCCGAATTCCCTCACGGATGACCGCAGGGCAAGACTTACACGAGCACTCCAGAGTCTTTGCCCGGACGCTATGGATGGAAAAAGCCTGAGCGACATTGACCACAGCACGACGCCAAACGGCAAGAACGTGAAACAATTAATTAAAGAAATCTGGTCCAGGCTTTCCAGCGCCGGCTTTAGAGAAGTCAGGTGTGCTACTTGCAAAGAGAGCTTACTGACGCACTGGTTCAAATGACGACAGTGGGAATGAGGGAATGGATAGCAAAGTGGAAAGTGAATGCTTTCCTCGACTACCGCAAACCCTGCGCGACGAGCTTCACGGGAGGCACCCTGGTTCCATCGACAAGCTGCTTATCAGCAGTCTAATGTGCTTACCTATTGAGCACCGGTGCAGTCGAAGGATTTGAGTCTGCCACTCGAGCCACTCTTCATGGAGAATCTACTCGATCATGTGGTCAGGATATCTCGGGGTCAAGTCAACGCGTGTTGGCATCGTGGAATAATGCCTCTTAAAATTTTGGAATAGGGAACAGCAGGTAGAAGGCATATTATCGCATTGTATCATGGTATATCGCTCCTAAAGAAAAGAGTTCAGTTCGCCTCCCATATCTTACTCCTTCGCAACCTAAAAAGAACAGCCAACGGGAACGCTGGAAGAATGTATACAGGACGTGTAATCGACAGCGTAAAAGGGCCGCCAGCGCTTTAGGTAATCATCTTTCAGCACGCATAGCCAGCCCCATCAACCGGAATGCAGACACCCGACGTGTACTTGCTCTCATCGCCAAGCAAGTATCCCACAACAGAAGCAATCTCTTCAGGCTGGCCGTCCCTCGCGATCGGAGGCGTAGGTAGCGTCGTGCCATGGTAGACCTCGTCCAACATAGGAGTCACGATCGGGCCACTATTCAAATGTAAGTCTCGCGCCATAGCCTCACTATTAGCATAAACGTACGGGCACACTGCATTGACCCTCACATTCCTCGCGCCGGCTTCCTTCGCCGCGCACTTGGTCAGCCCGATGACAGCGTGCTTCGAGCAGACATATGGCGACAGGCCAGGGAAGCCGATCAGACCCGCCACGCTCGACATATTCACGATACTTCCCCCCTCTTCGATGACGCCCAGTTCCGCTCTCAGACACCTCATTACACCGCCTAGGTTGATTTGTTGCACGCGCTGCCAGTCCTCATCCTTGATATCCTCAATATTTCCCCATTTCCCGAGGATTCCCGCATTGTTCACGGCTCCGTTCAGCTTGCCGAATGTGCGCACCGTGTCGGCAACGAAGGCGTTCACTTCGTGCGTGTTGGAGACGTCGACGGCGCGAGACATGATCTTGACGTCTGGATTCTCCTTCGCGATGGCCGCCGACGCGCTTTCGAGTTCGGCTTTCTTGCGGTCGGCGAGCGCAAGGTTGGCGCCGCGTCGGGCGAGGTAGCGCGCTATGGCGAGGCCGATGCCTTGGGCGGCGCCGGTGACGAGGATGGCTTTGGTGGCGAAGGGTTGGAGCGCGAGTGTAGTCATGGCTTTGTTCAACTTCTATATTATCCGGAGAAGAGTAATTCAGTTGGTTTGATTGTAGGAGGAGGAAAAGCAATTGCACCGCGCCTCTCCTTCTTCTGCGCGCTCATAAAGTAATTTTCCAGCAGCATCTTCCGATCGCATGTGGCCGACAATGCCATCTCCTCAGGTCAGGAAGTGGTATGACACGGTTCTCGGCTCGCAGTCTCTCTGAGCGAAGACGGCGAGGATACGGCAAACAAAGACGTGATGTTGCACAAAGGCGCCAGTCGGGACTCTGGACGTGCACACATGGTGGGGATACGAGGTAACACGACCGCAAAAAGCGTGATTGGTCGAGCGGCGCAGGCGAGATGGATCATTTTGTGTACCAACATATCACGACACTGGCGGTTGTCTTCGGCATTATTGCCGTGAGGAGAATATGTGCTAGGCTTCTAGGCATTTTCTAGAGTTCTGATTGCATCTTTCTTGCATGGTTAGGTGCGCGAGGTGGTACTGCGGAGGGATAGTCGGTCTCAGGAACTCGGGTCTAATCAGGTACCATAGTATATCCCCAGTCCAAGGCGTCAGTGTACGAGCTTCGTTCAATCGACTACGACTTCCATTTCGTGCGTTTGGAAGCAAAAGCTGAACTTGGCTCGTTGTGCAAGCTGTTGGTAAGGCGAGGAACTCTCGGACTATTCATTGCAACCCTATATACATTACAGCAAGGCGAGAAGACCAGCGACTAAGCCTACAATTCCGGTCAAGGGCTGAGCGCCAGGTATCGCTGCTGCGCCCGTGGAGTTGGCGGCAGACTCGGCGGTGGAAGTGCCCGTTGATGCGGGCGACTCAGTTGCGCTTCCTGCATCGGAGGCTTCTGCGGTGCCGCTGCTGCTGCCGTTGCCCGAGCTAGCTTGAGAGGATGCTTGTCCTGTAGGAGTAGCAATTGGTGCTAGAAGCGCGTCAGCGGCGTCTACGTGTCCCCCATCAAGGTAGACGCTTACCACTGCCTATATCATGCACCACGCTGAAGGCGGCGGTCCCCAGGCTCGTGGGCCAACAGCCCAGGAACGACTCGCCGCTCTTCGCGCCCGTCGTCGAGACGATGACGCCCGTATTGCAGTATCCCTGGTCGCAGAAGACGGACGTGGACTCGGCGAAGAGGGTGCCGGCGGAGCAGGTGGAGAAGAAGTCACAGGCGCTGGAGGGCGCGCAGCACTGGGCGAACGAAGCGCTGCGAGTGAGGGTTGCGGGGAAGTCGCAGCTTCGCAGATCAGAGACTGGGCGGCCGGGTGAGCATGTGATGGCGTGTGCACGCCGTGGGAACTGGAGAAGTGGAGGTCTGGGGAATTGTGGGACTCACAAGAGGATTGGCCGTCGGTGCTGACGCTGGGGTGGGTCCTGCCTGGCGTGGAGCGCTGCGCGCGCTGTGATTTGCGCGTCAGGCGCCGCAGCCGCGAGCTGGAGCTGGAGAAACAGAACGACGCGCAATAATGCCAGAACACGCTTCATGACAGCCGACGGTAGTCTAGATAAACAGCTGATGGAGACCGAGGCGACGCGCGCTGGAGGAGCGCGTCGCTCGGTCCGAAGTCGCGCCGGACGAATCAGCGTGCCTGCCCGTGCCTGCCGCTTCGTCGACGGCGACTGCCATCTGCGGAAGATACACAGCACAACAAACCGCAACGCCGACCCGGACCCTCCAGGGCTCACAGTGTCACTGCTCGAGTCCAGTCTCATCGCATTTCTCCCTCTCATCCCGCGCCGCCCAGCAACGAGCCGTGTCGCCCGCTCCCGCCCCGACACTGATCTCGGGAACGAATGCCCACCGCACGCCACCATGCATCGCCGGCCAACGACGTCGTCGACCGCTATCGCACCGCCTGCACGCTCGTCTGCGCTTGCTGCCTTCGACAGGTCTCGTATGCGCCATGCCCACAACCCGCGCTCTCCCGTCCTGTGCGTGCCTGAGTCTCCCATTGAGAACCACCGGACGGTAGCACGACAATTACGCCCGATGCAGGGCGTCCAGTTCGCGGCAAAAGTATCGTATCGCTGAGACGGCCCCATGGTATAAACCCCACCATGCTTTACCCGCTCCCTCAACCCCTTCCAGCTCTCTGATCGTCCCTGATCGTCCCTGATTGCCCTCCTTGCTCGTGCATTTCCGCCCTGTCCCCGCTGCAGAATACAGTCCTCCACCCATGGCCGACGCAGCAAAAGAGCCCATCGTGGCAGGCCGGCTATACGACGCTGAAGTACTCCCCGATGAAGTATCAGAAGTCTCCGAAAAGCAGGGCACGGGCGCCGACAGGCATGCCATGTGGAGGATGGGAAAGGTGCAGGAGTTGAGACGCAACTTTCGCTTCGTGTCCATCTTCGGCTTCTCCATGATTCTCATGGCCAGCTGGGAGACCATGCTTGGGCAAGTACCTCTTCATCAGGGAGAGAACACAGTAATTGACTGACAGTAGCACTTCGACCATTGGATTGATCGACGGAGGCACCGCCGGCCTGATTTGGATGTATCTTATCTGCTGGATCGGTTTTATCTGTGTCAATACCTCCATGGCCGAAATGGGCTCTATGTAAGTATGCGCCTGGCTTTAGAAGGACGCTTCGTATACAGATACTTACCATGCCAGGGCACCCACGTCCGGCGGCCAGTATCATTGGGTGAGCGAGTTTGCCTCCCCACAGAGCCAGCAATTCCTCAGCTACATGATCGGTACGTCTCCGGCGCCGCTCCTGTCGTCTTAAACTGACAACGGGAAGGCTGGCTATGCGTCCTGGGCTGGCAGACCGGCGCAGCGAACACGGCTTTCCTCGCCGGAACCCAGATTCAGGGCTTGATAGCACTAAACAAACCCGACTACGCCTTTGAACCTTGGCACGGCACGCTCCTGGTCTTCGCCGTATCCGCCTTCAACGTCGTCTTCAACACCTTCCTCGTCAAGAAGCTCCCTTTGATCGAGGCCATCGTCTTGTTCATCCATGTCTTGGGCTTCTTCACCGTCCTAGTCATCCTCTGGGTTACCGGGCCCGTCGGCAATGCAGAAGAGACCTTCACCACTTTCAACGACTACGGCGGCTGGAATAACTTAGGGCTCGCTACGCTCTCGGGTCTGGTCGCCGTAGTGTTGCCTCTCCTTGGAGCCGACGCCGCTGTGCACATGTCGGAAGAGCTGCGCGATGCATCCAAGACGCTCCCGAGAAGCATGATCTGGACCACCGTCATCAACGGCTCCATGGGCTTCGTCATGCTTGTTACCTTCTGCTCTGTCCTAGGTAGCCTCGACGACGCTCTTGCCTCGCCAACCAAGCAAGCCTACCTCTACGTCTTCTACAACGCGACCGGATCTGTAGCTGGCGCTTCCATCATGGGCGCTTTAGTGATCACCATGGCTATCTTCTGCAACCTGTCCATCACCGCCACCTCGTCTCGGCAGCTGTTCGCCTTCGCGCGTGACCAGGGCATTCCCTTCAGCCAAACTTTTGCATACGTCAGTGACCCTCTAGCTCTTAGTATGCTCCATCTTCATTCATACTGACCCGACGCAGGTCCCTCCAAAATGGGATGTCCCAATCAACGCCATCTGTTTGTCCTTCGCAGTGTCCTGCCTCCTCTCCCTCATCAACCTCGGCTCCTCGGTCGCCCTCTTGAACATCGCTTCCCTCTCTACCGCCGCCATCCTCGCATCGTACATTGTCTCTATATCCTGCATTGCGCTCAAACGCATCCGGGGCGAGCCACTCCTACCTTCCAAGTTCAGCCTCGGCCGCGCCGGGCTTCCTCTCAACATCCTCTCTATTATCTTCCTTATATTCGTCTTCATATTTTCCTTCTTCCCAATGGGGCCGAAGCCCACGCCGGCCGGCATGAATTGGAGCATCTTGATGTTTGGTGTAACCGTCCTGTTCTCGTGGGTCTATTATTACTTCAAAGGCAGGCACGTGTACAAAGGCCCAGTGGCATATGTGCGCAAGTCCGTTTGATCATGGGAGGGCGATATCAGACCGTACTCGGTGTAAGTGTTTATTTTCTCTGTAGTGGGGACGGCAGTAAGCAGTAGAGATACGAGATGGAGATTGGACGCTGACGACACGTAATAGGGGGCCGGACCGTATTATTAGCCAATCGCAGTATCGAAAAAGACGAGTCTGCCCTGAAACACTAGCTTCATAATGAACTGGCGTTTGCCATTGTAGAGGTGGTCGAAAATAGCAGCGGACCTTCGCCATGTGGTTACCTGGGCTGATGCGCCTAGGGCGGCACCCTCTCAACTACTAGGCCCGGAGAGTCAAAGCAACAATGAACGGAGACCGCAAAACCGAGCGGATGCGCATGCCATCGTAATTGCTACTGACATCATTGACAGAAGCGCTAGCGAGATTGCAGTGCGTGACTTCGCGTCGCAGTTCGAAGTTCATCTTAGGAGCCGTGCCTAACAATCGGCTGCTCGGAATTGCGACCCGAGAAGTCGTTCTATCCGGTCTCGTCAATTCCAGTGTGCGAATCCCGTGGCTGCCCAACTGCCCATGTGGCTTCGCATTGCTTCGCCTTCCCCTTTGCCTCCGTGGGTGTACAGTTGAGACAACATGCTTGGAGGCGGAAATAAGTAGAAGGATCCGAACTGCTGCCAAACTTAGAAGAAGAGGTAGTACAGATCCAGAACACCTATGCGCATTGCGAGGTGCTCGCGCAGGGAACCGACGGCACGACACCCAAGCTGGATTCACTAACTCTGTCTCGCGAGATTTCCAAAGGAGGTCAACGCAATTACGCCCTTGCCTTATTCACTACGTGCAGGTAACGGAATTTCGCGCGCGGCCAAACGACCCACCTAGCAGCACTGTCCAAAGCGTGGAAAGTCCTCTATACGCGTCAGTTCGTCAAGATTCCTCAGATGACCATCCTATTCTCCGAAGGATGCGGAGGTGGCGCAGCACACAAGCATCCACGGCGAGACCTCTTAGTCGAGGTAAGCTCACGGGCAAATTAGACAAGACGCTTACCCAAGGAAAGTCGCCGCTTATGTTGGATGCTTGTTTCGGGAAAAGAGTGATTGAAGGAACGTAATCGCAACATCTACACACGACATGTTGTCTCGAAGCCTTTTCTATTGCGAGCTTTCTCCCCGAGGCTGTACTACCTTACTAGTGAGTCTGCACATGTTCTCGTACCTGCGTAATTTCCAAGCAAGCAAGACAAACTGAACATATGCAGCAGCGTCAGGGTCCTGTTAACGCGTACATGAGGTGAGGTGCTGTGATGGCTATCTTTGGTAGCGACAGAATTAGATTTTGAAAGAGATGCGAAGAAAGTAGACGAGGCCTTTGGCTTGGTGGAGGGAGAAGACAAGTATATAACTCAGTGATGAGCCATGTAGCTTTCCTCCATCATCAAACAGCATCGACCAGGTCGATAATCTCCTCTTCATTTCCGATTTCTTTTTTTTTTCGGGTTCTTATCTCCTTTGTCGATTCCCTTTTTGCATCTTGCATTTGCATTGGGCAATTTCGGAGTCTGTCTTGCAAATTTTTCTATTTCTCAGAATGTTTTTCCAACTCTTTTCTGGAGCAATCCTTTCTGCTCTTTGGCTTGGGGAAGCTTCCGCAGCAGCAGTAACGCCACTGCGGCTTCGAGAGACCGGGAAGGTGGCTCCCAAGGCATCGATTGCACGGTCCGTCAACGAACTCAACCCCATACCCTTCCCATCTCGTTTGAGGAAGCGCAGCAACGGGGATGATGATGGCGACTACAAGTTGCAGACGAGCGAAACCTGGTATTGGAACATGAACGGTATGTAGCCCTTTACTCCTCCCCCACCTCGAGCGTGCTAAATCCTAACTTCATGAGCAGGCTCTTCAACGCCCCTCGCGAAGGCCGAGTGCAATTTCCAGAGCTCGAATGGCACGCAACCCTGGAGCGGACGCACGGTACCGCTCGAGCGATTGATGAGCCATATCGACGACCTGCAATGCTCGGACCACGGCATCAGCTTGAAATGGAAAGACGAACAGTCATACGATGCCGCGAAGACCAACTGGGACTGGGTCAACCAAGACGACGAGCGGTACATCGCCATGGTTACGAACTCGGCCGCTTGCGGCGGTCATCGTCAGGTGTATAAGGTGTACAAGTGCGAGACGGATTCCGCAAGCCTCAGCATGAGCATGGACGCGAAGCCCGTGGACTTCATTGAAGCGTTCCCTTTCATGAAGTTTAGGCTCTCGACTACGGGCGTCCCGCAGGATAATGCTGCGCGGGGGATCACGCTGGAGAAGCGCGCCACTGTGACCATTCCAGCCGGTCACGACTTCAGCGGCACCAACATCTTCACGCAGAACATCGCCGACGGTCTCGATGTCTCCTTGACATGTGGCTCTTGCATGACGACTGGCAACATTGACATTGACCTCGAGGTCAACGGCGACATCACCAAGTTCCCACCCATCGACGGAAGCATCACCGTTACGCCTTCTGGCATCTCAGCCACCGTTGGCCTTGATCTCGTTGTTAGCGCCGAGCTCACATCTGAATTCGACAAGTCCATCACTTTCCTCAACATCCCGCTGATCGAGAACCCACTCTCCGTCGCCGGCATCGCCACCGTCGGGCCCTCCCTTATGGTCAACATGGACGCAAAAATCGAATCCGTAACCGCAGAAGTCGACCTCTCCCTCGGCTCTGTGACGCTCTCCATCCCGGACGACTCCAAAGCCACGCTGGACTTCTTCGACAGCAGCAAGGACTCCACCACAGACTTCACCCCCCAATTCACCACGACAGGTCCCTCCGTCAGCGCTGGCATATCCGCCTCCGCTAACTTCGGCCCGAATATCGTCCTCGGCTTGGACGTCGAAGCGCTCGGGGTGGGCCTCGCAGCTGGTCTCGCTCTCGCCGCCCCAACCCTCGACCTCACCGCCTCCTTCAACGAGAACGGCTGCGCAGGTGTCGACTTCGAAGCAGACCTGACCGCACAGCTCAACGCATTCGGCGGCGCGGGCAAAATCGCGGATGTCGCTGCCGACAACACTATCAGCCTTATTGGGACCTCAACCCAGATCTTCAGCATTTGTCTTACCGTGCCGACCGACGCTGCGGCGACGATGACTGCTGCTGCTGCCCCGGTTTCGACGCCGTTCGGCGGCATCGTCGGCGCAACGCTGAGTGATATTGGATGCCAGGCTGCGACCAACTCTATGTCTGCTGCTGCGCCGGCGTTGTGTGCGGCAGATGGGGGCGATGCATCATTCACACAGACTTGCCCGGGTGTCGCGAACCAGTGCTGCAATCTGGATCAGGCTTGTGGGATGGCTACGGATTCGGATGGTGTGTCGGGGCTTTGCTGCACTTGAGGATCGCCTTCCTCTCCTTCAACAAATGTCTTCTTTCTGTTTTTGCATTGGCTGCATATTTCTTTAACCTTTGCACTTTGCATATATTCCTCTTCGATTCTTGCATTCTCTTCAATCCCGCTTTGGATTTGTATTTTCACGGAGTCAAGAGAGTTTTCTTTGACTGCTTAGGAGTACAACTTTCGGCATATAAGCATAGGGCGAATACAGTCATCTCCTCAAAATCGGCGGACAGTGCTTTGTAAGGGTGATTGAACTTCAAAAGGTGAACTTCCCTCCCAAAGTGGTGACATCATCACGTCCACGTCTTAGCGAAGTCCTCCCCTCGTTTCCCATCCACCTCAATGCCACCACAACCTCTACCCTACCCCTTCGAACATTCCAGCGCAATGGCCTACAACAGAACTGAACCAATGCTGTGGAGGTACCGCTACCAAGCCCTCATCGGCACATGGCTCCTCATCACCTGATTAGCGTTCTCCCGCATTTCACGCCAGCCCTCCCCTTCTCGTGTAATGTGGGAACAATACTAGCCGATTTTCAAGGACACCTATCTTGTAGCTGTGCTTGCCGGAATTGGTATGAGCGCAAATCCGAACAGCTCGCGCGACGCGACCGCACAGGACAAGGCGCGGTGAAAAGAGGGAAGGCATGCTAGTTGGCGCCCGGTGTGCTAAGGAATGCGCAGCCTCCGCCAGCCAAGGAAGTTTGGAAGATATTCAAACCTCATTACCATGTCCCTGCTTACCTATCACCTCGATGGAGATGGATCCTAGCGCAGGAGCAGTCACGATCTTGAATGTGGATGCGACGCAATGTATCGATTCGTCGTTGGGTGGGTCATGGAGGCCGGCGTCTCGTCTGCCCGTGTGCTCTGTAGATGATGGTGCCGTGGTGAAAGACGCCCAGGGAGAGGCCTGGGGCACCGCTTACGCGCAGCAGTTCTGCAATTGTGGGCGCTTGGGTTTTCAAAAGCTCAGCGAGAGACGTACCGGTATCCATAGCCATTGCTATTAGGGGATGGGGGCAGAGGAGAAGCACTGCAAGAGGATGGGCAGCGAGGCGCAGCAGAGTGAATGTGGCGTGGTCCGCTTAGACCGAGGCAGCTAGCGTCCGTGCGTAGTGCCCCAATAGCGCTTGCGGGGCGGCACAGGTACCTCCAACACACCTTGGCAATACCCTCACCTGCGGGTCCACGGATAGTCTATCTCATATCTAAAGCACGCATCGTCCTTCCAGGCCAAACTGCCCCACCACCCAGCTTTTCAAAATGGCCCTTCTTGTGCCCTTCGCCGTCAGCCTCGCTGCCAGCTACCTGATCGCGACGGCTCTGTACAATCTTCTTCTGCATCCACTTGCCAGCATCCGTGGCCCCCTCCTCGCCCGCATCAGTTCGCTCCCTTCATTCTACCATGCCTGCAAAGGGGACCGGCACATTTGGATTTGGCAGAATTTCCAAGTCTATGGTCCGCTTCTCCCTCCCGTGCATCGAGCCTCTGACTGATCCCACAATGTGATAGGCGACAAATTTCGTGCCGCCCCCAACTTGGTTCTGTTCAACAGCACACGCGCCTACACAGATATCTACGGCGCCCGCGCCAATATCACCCGCAGCGATTTCTACAAGGCATGGCAGCGCAACAAGTACGATGTCCACACAATCAATTCGACCGATCCCATACTCCATGCAAAGAAGCGCAAGCTGCTAAACCTCGTTTTCACCGAGCAATCGCTCAAAGCCGCGAGCCCGCTGATAATCCGCCATGTGGACCGATGGGTCCAGTTGTTGAGCAGCCCCGCACCAGATCGGCCAGGCAAGGACACGGAGGGCTGGTCTCAACCCCGGGACATGGCGACCTGGGTGGACTATCTCGTCTTCGACATTCTGGGAGACTTGTGCTTCGGTGAAAACTTCAACACGAAGGAGCCAGGCGAGAATAAGCTGAAGAAGCTGCCGCATCTGATAATGAAGCAGGTGGCCCTAGGCCATAAGGTAACGCCCCTTTGACGCCCCTACTTTCGGGCCATCTACTTGACAAGCCCCAGCTAACACTTTCTGGATCTCCAAATCTCCTCTTTTCAACTTAGTCCTTTACCTCCAACCTCGCGGACTCAACAAACTGATGGAGCGTGCCCGTAAGATCGAGGTCAAAGATTACAATGCATTTGTCGAAAGCAACGTGGACAAACGGATAGCTGCCCACAAAGCAGGCGCGAACGTCCCAGGTCGTGAGGATATGTTCCACTTCCTTCTCACGGCCACAGACCCGGACACCAACCTCCCCGCCTTCTCCAACCGGCACCACCTACTCGCCGAAACCCGACTACTGGTTCTAGCTGGAACGGATACCACCGCCATGACACTCTGTGCCTTGTTCTTTTACCTCGCGCACAACCCGCGCGTGCTGTCCAAACTGGCTCAGGAAGTTCGATCTACTTTTAGCTCAAGCGACCAGATCGTCCTTGGAACGAAGCTAAGTGGATGCAAGTACTTGCGCGCTTGTATCGACGAAACACTCCGCATGGCTCATCCGGCTCCTAGTGAATTGCCACGCGAAGTCCTCCCTGGCGGGGCTGTTATTGATGGGCACCTGTATCCCGCTGGAACAGTTGTCGGCTGCGCAGGTTGGTCCATGGGTCGCAACGAAACCGTCTTCGGCGATGTTGCCACGTATCGCCCGGAGCGTTGGATCCCTTCCTCTGATCCGGACACTCTCAACTCGGACGCCGATGTACAGAAGTTAAAGAGGGCATTCCATCCCTTTTCTATTGGATCCATGAATTGTGCGGGACAAAATCTTGCGACTCTAGAGCTATTGCTCGTGAGCGCGAGGACAGTCTGGGGAGCTGACTTCCGATTAGCGCCAGGCCAGGCCGCATGCCTGGGAGAAGGGCGCCCGGACATGGGATGGGGCCAGATGAGTCCAACAGAGTACATGGTGAAGGATGCTTACCTCTGCTTGAAAGAAGGCCCCGTCCTTCAGTTCAGGCAGAGGCTAGAGGGAGCATGATTTGCAATGGTTTGTCGGATCTAATGTTGGCCTATGTATCTCTACTAAAAACGGCCCATATGATCTTAGCTCGAGTCTATAGATTCAAGTCCGGAAACCCTTTCTACCTTCAGATACACTCAAACTTCTTCAATCGCGCGAGAAGGTGCAGGTGCTTCAAACTCCGCATCGACCACTCGTGCGCCTCCGAATGACACGGCGCTGGACCCAAAGTGCACGGGTCTTGCGGAAGGACGAAGTCAGAGAGGGGAACCGCGCACATCCAGCCCACTAATCAACACTTTGTCCCGACAGTACTTTCCTAGTCCTTAGGATCATGGTAGTGACAAAGTCCGATCGCTCAAATTAAAGGGATTTGATATGCTATGCAGCTCTCATTGATGGCTCCCAAGATCATTCAAAGACATGCAAGTTCAAGCTCATTAGGACGAATTGGTCTTGACTGCATGCATCAAATTTGCATCACAATGTAGCGCCTGCGCTACGATGTGAGACCAAGAGTTTGGATGTAGTACAAGCAGAGTATGGATGGTCTCGGCAGCCAATTTTATCATGGCTATATGTTGTGATGAGTTGCACTACACCTAAGCTTGGTGCGTGGTTTCAAGAAAATGGCTGCAGTCTTTGATGTCCGCTGCAAATGTTGAGCTGCGAGTTGGACTTTGATTGCGGCGTAGCCTTTCATCAATACGGAGTGCGGGAAGCCTTCAGACGGCAACGGGCCGTCGCATTCCCGGAAGAGCCTACCGCCGTTGGCATTTATCTTGCGGTCGTCGGTTCGCCACCTGGGCCAGTAGGGGTTGCAGTCAGAGCCGCGTACTCCCCGAAGAGCCTCTAAGCGCTTTTGTCTTTTGCCTTCTGTCCGCTCTATGTAACTCAACACGTATTGCCGGCCATCCCCGGCGGCTACTTTACGAAGTGGGATTCGTTCATTGAGCCAACACGTTCTCCACTTCGTACCACCTATCCTTTTCTCCACTAGCAGTAGAAGCGGCGGTAAGGCAGATGCAAGTAGGCGATATACGGGGAATCTAACTGGGTAGATCATGGTGTGTGAACATTCCTTGCAACCGGACCGCACAAGCCTTTATCGAAGCCGTGCCCGTCCGCGGAAGATGCTTCCATTGTGAGGGCTCGGGTGTCTTGGTCGTGGAATCTCCATCTCCCATCTGGCCGACCTTGTCTCCTGTACGCCGAGCTGAAACCCAAACGTACAGGCAAAGTTCAAGATGGTACATTCAGCACCACGCTCTTATTAGACGGGCGCGTTAGGTTTACTTGGACTTCAAAGATCCTCTGTCATCTTTCCTCCCTCTGTTTTACGAGTTTCAAACGCCACCGAATCACCTGCACCTGAAATGAGTAATACGAACGCCTACGACCCCGCTCTCTTGGCCAAATTGCCCAAGGAGTATCTCCGGGAAGACATTGGACATCGACTCATCAAAGTCGCTATTGTTTTCCTCGTGTTGCAGACCGTCTTCACAGCCTTGTTCTATATCTCGAGATATCTCAATAAGATGCTCAATGGACTGGAGTGCTGGCTTGTTATGCCCATCGCATACATATTCAGCACTGCTCTGTGTGTATGTGGATTATGTAAGGGATCTTCTGCTCTGTTCTACACGCGGCAACTGGGCAGTTCTGACAGCTTGCAGTCATCGTGCAATGGGGTGGCGCTGGCCGCCATGTCGAAGCCGTCCTTCTGGACGACCCAACCAAGATCATCATGAGAACCAAGATCGACAAATCCGTGGAATTTATAGACTTTGCGGCCATCACCGGATCCAAACTGGTCATCCTGTGCCTATACATGCGCATCTTCTCCTCGCTGCGTTACCGAATCGTGACCTATGCGGTGGGCGCCCTGATCGTTCTGACCTGGTTCGTGGGATTTCTGCTCAGCCTGACTATCTGCAAGCCATTTGCGTTTCAATGGGATCACTCGATCCCAGGAGGTCATTGCGGAAACATCATTAGGGGATACCAGCTCATATGGATTCCCAACATCCTTACGGACTTCATCATGCTGGTCCTACCACTCCCTGCAATATACAAGCTCCATGTCAACTTGCCAACAAAAGTTGGTCTATTTGCGACGTTCCTCATTGGTTCTATGTAAGTCTCACTGCTAAACTTCTCGCTAAGGCCTCGCTGAACTCGGCGCAGAGGAATCATCACGTCGATCTTACGACTGATCACGTTCATTGAGGCCGAGGAACTCTTCATGGATCCTACGTACAAATGCATCCTTACCTTCTCATACGTCATTGCCGAGGCCGGAACCTACCTCATTGCTGCCTGCATGCCAAATTTGCGGCCCCTCAAGCGACGTATCCTGCCAGAACACAGCTTTACGAAACTGGTAGACTCCACTCTCAAGAAGCTCTCTGTTAAGACCTCCAAAAACTATTCTTTTGGTTCGACGAAGAAGAGCGGAGTACTACGCACGACCAATATTCAGTTGGAGGTAAGGACCGCACGTCCCGAGGAACTCGATTTCGGTCTGCATCTACGACAAAGTTGAACGACGTGGGCTTCCTCGTGCGAGAGGGTCGGCAATTTCAAGTTCCATCATCAGTCACGAGCTGTGAGAGTGTATAATCTACACATTCTTTGCAAAACACTGGTGAGATGAAAGCGTATGCGAAGTTGGTCACTCATTTTCCTTCTACAGGTTGAGAAGAGTTACAACATGGCAAGGAGTATTTGGAAAAACCATGTTTCTCGCAGACTATGTAATCCAGGCCAACTAGGTACATGGGAGAATTTGCCGCTCTAAGTGAGCAGCCGGATGAGAAAAAAAACCCTTCATTATGTTACCCACATCCAGAGACGTTGAAAGTTCTGCTGAAGCATGATGGGGTTTTGGTGCCCGCACTTGCTCGAAAGGGCAAACCCAAACAATATTTCAACATGGTTGGCCAAATTGGAAGTGACCCTGGAAACTACCCAAACGCTGTGCTGTGCTGCGCATCGATCGGAATTCGATGTGTTGCCATTAAAGGAGTACCCGTTATCGCTCTCTATGTGAGATTTGTCCCGCAAGGGCCACCGAGAGAAGCCTTCAACCAGCTATACACAAGTCTCTTTCTTCGGTACGCCTAACAAGGTACTAAGTTCTATAACAGCTCGCCTTGGAGGTAGGGGCATCCGCAGAGGCAATCTTACTAATAAGAGAGCTACGTTCCTAGTTACATGCATACCATAGAGCGATCGGAGGGTGTGACGCAAGTATGTGACACCTCTCTACCAAGGTATTTGAAGAACATCGATGCCCGACACTAGCGCTGTGTTCGCGCTTCTGTAGAACATCGTGCAAAGTCTCTAATGCAACTCCCCTTTTACCCGAGTTACCAGGACTCCTAACACTAGCGCTGTGTTCGCACTTTTATAGAACATCGTACAAACTCCTAAATATGACTCCCCTTTTACCCGAGTTACTAGGACTCCCTAGCTTCGCTGGGGTGGATCCTGAGCGCTTTGAGTTGTGCTCGGTAATGTGTGGTTGCCTTCATGCACATCACCTGCATGCGTGCAAATACGTGATCACCCACCCCAAAACCGCGCCGTTCCGTGTTTGTTAGCTTCCTACTTCAGCAACATTGCGGCGTTGACTTGAGGTGCGTAACGGTCATCATTAATCAAGACCAACAGACCGGTTTGTGATGGTTGAACATTTCTTCTCCTAGCCGATTACCTCGATACACGAAGCTCAAGCGGAGCAGTTCAGCGAAGATGCGGTTCTTATGCCTCCATGGAATGGGAACTAGCAGCAAGGTATGCCTCCAAATTCTTACCTTTCCCAGGTGTTCAATAGTCTTGGGCGTATTATTCACACTAACGGTTTTTATATAGATACTGCAAATGCAGACTGGTATGGCGATGATTTCCAAAATCTGTTTTTTGCATGCTGATACCTGCTCCATCCATAGCTGCCCTTCGACATGAGCTGGGAGATGACCATACGTATGAGTTCGTGGAAGGTACAGTGGAATGCCCGATGGCACCCGGTATTGCTCCCCCCATTATCCTTCCCGTGTACAGATTCCTCCACATGAACCTTGCTCATCCGAAAAGTATTGGAGACTAAGACATGATACAGAAATTGCCCACATTTCCAATCCAGACGTTCCGCACTATCAATATTTTGCTCTCAACGCCCACTCCTACCTTCGTGCCCTTGACCAACTCGAAACATACTTGGCAATTCACGGCCCTTTCGATGGTGTTCTAGGCTTTAGTCAAGGTGCTGAATTCGCTCTCATGTATCTGATTCGACACATTCACATATATCCCGGAGAGCCTCTACCGTTCAAAGTATGTGTCTTACTCTCCAGGATCGGTGTCTACGATCCGGCGTGCTGGCTTGACACTGGTAGAGCTGTCTCGCTAGTCGAGATGCCGAAGGGGCTTAGCAAGATCCGAATACCGGTGGCTGCGGTGTGGGGAGAGAAAGATTGGGAGATTACGAAGAATGAGTCGTTAGCTACCAGCGGACTAATCGACGAAGAGTTCATCTGGGCCTTTGTGCATGGCGGAGGACACGAAATTCCGGGGCCCAGTATCAACGGAAGTGTGAGCGGCGCTGTCAAGGTTATCAGACGGGCTGTTACGCAAGCGCAAATGGTATGATTCGTGTGATTAGATAGTGATAGGAATAATAGATTGGATTGCCTTGAATACAGAGTGCGGGAACGGAGTTCTGAGGGACCGTGGTCAAGTTGTCACAAAGTCCTTCACCTTTACCATGCAATTATGTGACCACCTTTCCCCAAATCATCCCACAGGATTAACAGTCTGCCCCGTCCACATCAACCAGGTGGCTGGGAACTGTGCCGCGCTAAAGCCAATCACCATCTTTATCTGCAGATTGAAGCTCTTACCAAAGACTGCCTTCACGCCTTCGCGCACTTCTATAGGTAGCGAATACATGTTCTCTGTCTTCTCGAGCACAGAATAAGCGAGCTCAGGAGGGAGCACGTCCGTAAGGTGGGTGCGGAGATAGGGAGTGGAAAGCGAGGTTGCGATGCCGATGCTGATGAGACCGCCAAGGACACGAAATTGGGAAATCGATGCCGTCCCCACCGCTTTTATAGTTAGCGAAAGTCTAAAATAATAAGAACAGCCTACGGATGCGAAGGACTTACCAAGGTCTCGCTTTTCCATTGCGAACGGCACAAGCAGAATTAGCCCGCATGCCACAAACCCTATACCGGTCCCTAAAAGTATCTGAAACCCATATTGCCTGGGGTGAATAACCGTATCGGTTGGTATATCCGAGAGAAGGATTGCACCAACTAGCTGCAAGGCAGCTCCGGCGAGAATAATGAAACATGGTGGAATCTTCAATTTGCCCATCAGAGCCGCTGCGATACTGGACCCAGCTGGTACGAACGCGCCAAAAGTGAGGAGCCGAAGGGCAGCGTTGAATGGTGACAGGCCATAGACCGTCATGAAGCGCTGTGGGATTTGGATCAGGCAAATCATAAGGACTGTACCCCAAAGGTAGGTGTTTCTGAACAATGTTAACTTCAGGGCAATAGGATCAGGGGCAGAGCAGTATAACGCACAACATCATGCCGATTCTTATGCGAGACTGACAGAAGCGCCAGGGGAACACAGGTTCGGGATACCCCCGACGAGAAGTGATATACCACTCCCAAATGAAAAAGGCGACGACGAGTGGTACTGTAATGAGTAGTAGAGGAAGGACCAAGGACGATTGCCACGCATAGCCCAGAGCAGCTTGTTGTAATCCAGTAGATATGAGCAAACATGCTCCAAGAAGTAATAGCGATCCAAGGACATCAATTCGACGGAGTGATTTGATTGTAAAAGAGCCGGAGTCGTCCTGTGCCGAAGGTTCGTTTCGAAGTTTTGCGGGGAATATGACGAAAAGCCCTATGAGAGCCGTACCACAGGTCGGCACGCTGCACAACAAAATCAGTGGGAACTTGGCACTACAGTCGTTTGGGAGAGTATACTTCAATAGAAATATCCACTTCCACTGGCCCCTAAGAGCAATAGCACCCCCAATTAGTGGCCCAACAGCCAGCGATAATGCCACTACACCGGTGACTAAGCTGACATACAATGGCCACCGAATTGGTGGTACCAGCTCGAAGAAGACAAGTTGCGTAAGGGCGAAAATACCACCGCCTCCAATTCTCTGTATCCAACGAAACATTATCAGTTGTATAAGCGTTCGGCTTGCTGCGCATGCGCCAGAGAATAAAGTAAACATCGACAGCGATATGATGATGGCCGTTTTGCGGGAGATGATGTCCGAGAGCTTCGCCCAGACCAGCTGGAACCCTAGTAAGATTTAGCATTCGAAGAATCGTGTGGAGTATGAGAATCTATACCGCAAAAGGACAGCATATATGCCGTGAAGACCCAGGAATATTTTTCGAACCCTCCCAACTGATCCGTGATTGTCAAGATGGCCGTACTCGTTATCGATGTGTCCATTTGTGCGACGAAAAGAGAGAGGAGAAGCCAGGCGCTGATTCCGTGGAGTCGCCATCCTGTGTAATAAATCGGCACATCCAGGGCCTCTCCGGTGTCCTGATCGTAGGAGATCTGTTCTTCCGCAGGCTTTGCTTCCATTGTAGCGATGAACGTGATTTGGATTCGGATACAAGTCTTACTGGAATGAAGTGATTGTATTGTTCGGATTTGGGGGCACAGTCAAATCCCAATATTAAAAGGCAGGTCTAAGTGTCACATGACAAAAGAAAGTCGCCTACCTTAGGTACGTACGTTGGGTAACGAAATTCCAAGGTTGGTAATCTAGGCTGGCGCAACCACGCAAGGAAAGACAGACACCCCCGTGACTTCCTGTGCAACATTTTCGCCTTGGCCAATACCATGCAGCCGTGCGGCTGGGGTGAGAGCTTCCCGGTGCCTCGTGCAGCATTATAGTGTGACCCCACGCTTCCGCAGCCGCTGACTACTGATAGGACATGATAAGCGGACCTAGACCTCATTCACACACCCCGGCGGGCGCCGCAACGTTATATACCGCGGCGTCACTCTCTCTCATCCTCCAACATCCGGTAATTGTCTAGATGGTGAATCACAACCGGGGCCAAATATGCACCTCGATCCCAGACCGGTTTCCCGAAGCCAAAGACCCATGCAAACCCAGCGCACTGATGGCCTAATATCCTAGTGTCGGACTTCGACCCCTACCCAACATGGTCGCACGGAAAATTGATTCATCACTGTAAAACGTTTTACATGGGGCCCGATTTCGGCCGGATGAACGGAAAGCGGCCGCGAACCCACCTTCGGTCACCATTCGACGCTTATGTGGTACCGTTGGATTTATCGGCGGAAGTTGCAGCATATGTCGTATTAAGCGCCAAGGGTACGCAAGTCCGTTGATCTGCACAGCCGCAAACGGCGAGGCCATGCATTAGTTCTTGATGAAGGTAGTTACAGGGATAGAGGTTGTGTCCTCTACGCAGGGGCGGTAACGTCTGCATTCGCTAAAAGAACATGGTCGGAAATGCGCCATCTCGCCGGCCTGCGTGACAGTAGCAACAAATTGGCTGGAGATAATCGGTTACCTTAACACCCCGCCCCTCAACGCAGTCAACTGGAGAAAGAGCGCATGCCGTATGGTGCGTGCAGACAGTTATCGGAGGTCAATGTTGTAGTCTTCTATTGTGCAACTATTCTTTGCAATCTGATATCGATACCTCGGCAACAGTTATCATAAGGTATCTAGCCACATTCACAAACCCACCGAATCTCGAATTTTCCCCTCACCCTTTCTTCTCTCTTATTTTGCGCATTTTCCTCAGTATAACAAAGAACATCTCCCCATCATTGAACTATCACGCTCACCCTACCGGAAAGAATGCTTCCCGAAAGTAAACAAGTCATTGAACGCAATGGTCCTGAGTGGAGCATATCTATGTGGTCTCTTGCGAGGGACGCGGAATCCAACGAAAATACGAAAGACGCCTTCAACACACTTCATTCCTCGTTCGTATCGACAAGCACGTCAAGCAATCTTAGCGATAGTGGAACTCCAAGGGAGTCTTTTACTCGAGCGGCAACTCCAGTCGAAGCTGCTTATACTCGAATCCTTTGCAAAGGAGATGCCGTGGATAAGACGACTTTGGATGGAAAAGACGCGGATATGGCTACAATCAACCAGTTCGTGAAGCAAGAGCGTCCCACACGTAATCACGAGTCGTTGAAGGTGCCTAACGGTGACGGATTCCCCAGTATCTCGAATCCCCTCTATCATCTGGCATCATATACCAATGGAAGGACGCCTGATGATAATGCCATATTCACCGACGCCCTCAAGGAAGACATTTTGCCCCCAGGGCTACAAGACGGCGTCAATTCACCCAGGGTTACGATTGACTGCCCTCTCCGCTCGTCGGAACACCCTGCCAAAGACCATGCCAAATCCGAAGTCAAAGTACCGGAGCCCCTTGCCATCGTGGGAATGGCATTCAAGTTTCCTTCCGGTGCGGAAACAGAATCGACATTTTGGGATATGCTCATGTCCAAACACTGTGCCTCGTCTGAGTTTCCCGCCGACAGACTCAACATTGATGCCTTCTACAACGCAGACACTAAGAAACCGCATTCCGTAAGTGGCCGATCGCCAGTATAAAGTCGAGAAATGAGTTTAACGATTCCTAAGATACATACACGACATGCACATTTCCTAAAGGAAGACATTCGCTCCTTCGATGCGCAACATTTTGGCGTTCCACCCGCTGAGGCTGGTGCAATGGACCCTGACCAGCGTGGCCTTATGGAAACAACGTATCACGCGCTGGAAAATGCCGGCATACCTAGCTCTTCACTCTCTGGCACCAACACTTCTGTGCATATCGGATTCTTCTCGTCAGACTTCATGACGTTTAACCTCCGTGACCCACTGCGCATCCCGAAGTACTACGCTACGGGCTCATCAAGCTCTATTCTGGCAAATCGAATTAGCTGGCACTTCAACCTACGCGGACCGAGTATGACCGTTGATACGGCATGTTCATCAGGCCTGATAGCGCTTGATCTCGCATGTCAGGGGCTATGGGCCGGTACAAGTGACACGGCAATTGTGGGAGCTGCAAATCTAATCCTATCACCGGAGCTGAACATTGCACTTTGCAACATGAACTTCCTCTCGCCGGATGGCAAATGCTACTCGTTTGACCACCGTGCATCTGGTTATGCGCGCGGGGAGGGCTTCTCAGCCCTCGTCTTAAAGCCACTTTCTAAGGCTCTGGCGGCTGGAGACACTATTCGCGCCCTTGTACGCAGTATAGCTAGCAACCAAGACGGTCACACCAATGGAGGAATTACTCAGCCGAGTAAAGAAATGCAGGCCAGGCTGATTCGCGACACATATGCCAGGGCTGGTCTGGATATGGATGCAACACGTTTCTTCGAGGCGCACGGGACAGGAACGGTTGTCGGCGATCCTACCGAAGCGCGAGCAATCGGGGAGAGCTTCCGCCAATACCGAACCAATCATGAGCCCATGTATGTCGGCGCTATTAAGTCCAACATTGGGCATTTGGGAGGAGCAAGCGGGCTCGCGGGCGTAGTCAAAGCAGTGCTCGCGATTGAAAAGGCTATCATACCACCGAATGCCAACTTCGAGAAGCTCAATCCGACTATCGACGATGAATTCTACCGGCTCCACTTTCCCCAGGAATGCATTGCATGGCCTGAAGGCGAGATTAGGAGAGCATCGGTCAATTCCTTCGGTTTTGGTGGCTCGAATGCTCATGTCGTTCTTGATGATGCCATCTCCTATCTGCGCAAGAATCATCTTCATGGCAACCATTTCAGCGTACCGACTCCACCAGGGTTTTCCACTAGGTGTAACGGAGACACAAACTTGAAGAACGAAGTGGATAGGAGCCAACTAACTGGGAAGTCGTTGAGAAATGAGTCACCTGGCTTTTGCCCTATCCTTATCGTGTTGAGCTCGTCAGACGATGCCGGTATAACTCGTCAGATTGACTCTCATGGTTCTTACCTCGAACATATTGAACCTTCAGCACTTCCTGACGTCCTTCCATGTTATGCCTACACCTTGGTAAGCCGACGCACACTCCTGTCCTGGCGTTCCTTTGGTGTACTTGAGTCTCTCGATAGCATCTCCTCGTTTCCGTCGGTCATGACATTACCTATGCAGAGTCCGGGTCCAGATCGACATCTTGGCTTCGTTTTCACCGGCCAAGGCGCCCAATGGCATGGCATGGGGCGCGAATTGCTATCCGAGCCGGTCTTCCAGGACAGTATCCAGCGATCACAGAGCTACCTCGAAGAACTCGGATGCCCATGGAGGATCACTGAGCATCTCACTGATCAATCAAACGCAGAATCTGTTGCAGAGGCGCAGTTCAGCCAAGTTCTCACAACATCTGTTCAGGTGGCTCTTGTGGACCTTATGTCCTGGCTGGCTATAAGGCCCTCTGTTGTGGTGGGGCACTCCTCTGGAGAGATAGTCGCAGCGTACACAGCAGGCCACATCTCGCAAAGCGCCGCGATTAAAATATCGTACTATCGGGGCCTCCTGGCAACCAGACTCGAAACAGCATCGACCAAGAAATGGTGTATGGCAGCGGTCGGTCTTTCTCGCGAAGACGCAATTTTCGAGATAGAAATGCTAGCGCACGACCAGGATTCTGGCATCGAGCTTGGCTCGCTGAGCATCAGCTGCATCAACAGCCCCTCGAACGTTACCATCTCCGGCCCGGACTCGCAATTGCGGCTTCTGGTTGATCATGTCACGCGGAAGGGGGTATTTGCCAGACCGCTGAAAGTCGGGTTGGGATATCACTCTCCCCAAATGATGGACGTCAGCCAAGAATATCTCTCGCTGCTCACAGAGCTCGAGTCAGGGTTGGGGACTACGCCGACGAGTCCAATAATGGTATCTTCTGTGACGGGTGGTGTGGTAGACGCTTCAGCCGTATGTACTGGAGAGTACTGGGTCCATAACATGGTCTCCCCGGTCGACTTTCTCGGTGCCATGCAATTCTGTAATTCTCCTGAGAGATCGGGTTCCGCAAACAAACGTCTTGATTGCGGCCACATATTGGAGCAACGTATTGATTGCTGGCTAGAGATCGGTCCCCATGCTGCGCTTCGAGGTCCCATTAGGGAGATCCTGAAAACTTCCGCTCCCGACCGGGAGATCATCTATACTTCCGTCCTCATTCGGCACAGATCAGCAGTTGTTACCGCTCTAGCCGCCGCAGGCGAGCTCTTCTGTCGTTCCTTCAACGTGGATATATCTCGCGTTGTGCTTCTAGGACTTTCCGAGACTCGAAGAAGAACATTGAAGGTGTTACCAGATCTTCCCAGATATCGATTCAGTCGCTCCGCACTATATTGGGAGGAGCCACAAACGAACAAGAACTTCTGCTTCCGCAGACACGGTAACTACGACCTACTGGGGACCATGATCACGGATCCTAACGCCCTAGAGTCACAGTGGAAGTTGATTATCAAGGAAGATGATTTGCCTTGGGTCAAGGATCATAAAGTCAATGGCATGGCCTTGTACCCTGCGGCGGGAATGATTGTGATGGCGATCGAAGCTGCAAAGCAATTGATGGAAAATCAGATGCCCCTTGCATTCGAACTGGAACATGTCGAATTTCCAGTGCCCGTCGTCCTTACCTCTGGGTCAGAGGGCGTGGAACTACGCATCCATATGAGCTCTAGTGTGAAAAGTGCAAGGGGGGAGACAGATTACAAGTTCCGTATCTTCCTCTGCAAGTCCGACGGTCGCCACGACGTTGCATGCTCGGGAACGATACGAGGAGACTATGGGCTGGCAGTATCCGACGTCTATGAAAAGAGACAAGATGCAGAGAAAGCACTCCGCGTGAAGACTGATCTTGAAAACACGGTGGCCACGTGCACACGTACTTTGGACTCTCAGAAAATGTATCGAATGATTCGCGAGAATGCGGGCTTGGAGTATGGGTCAGCATTTCAGGTTCTGGTCGACGTTCATTGCCATGATTCTGGAAAGGCAGTTGCAGCAGTGCTTCCCCGAAATGCAGACTCCACGAGCCCGTACACCGTACATCCTACCAGGCTTGACGGGATATTCCAACTTGGTTTTGCAGCATTACACGCAGCAAACAGAGAAAAGACGATGGTTCCCACCTTCTTGTCCCATATATGGATCCCAGCTCAGGGATTCGGACACCAAGACCAGAGCCAGGAGAAAGCTTTCTCATGGGTGCAGAACGTCACTGAACGCACTGCAACGTTTGACATCAAAGCCATCGATGCGGCTGGCGTGCAGTTACGAGCTGAAGTCACTGGCTTGGAGGTGACAGCTGTAGAATCGAACGGCGAGCCCGCGACCTCGCTCGCAGGCGCCCCATATCTATGCTCTCACGTCGAGTGGAATGTTGACTTCGAAGCTCTGGACGTAGAAGAGATACGAGAGTATTGTGAGGCAGCAAGGCCAGCCGGAGCTGAGCCCGTCGAATACTTCAAGAACATGGACACTTTGGTCTTCCAATATGCAGCGAAGGCGCTACGACGAATCGATCAACAGGGTGGAAGCGTGGCCCCACAAATGGAGAAGTACGCTAGATGGCTACGCCTCCAAGTCGACTCATTCGGCTCCACTTCTTTGATGAGCGATGCAGAGCTCGATCCCTTAGGTGCTTCAGCCAGTTGCACTGCGCGAGGTGAAATGCAAGTACGCGTTGGCCAACACCTTGCCAATTTTCTTTGTGGCGAGGCAGATCCTCTTCAGGTTATCTTTGCCGACGAAGCCAGAGTCACCGACTTCTATCGCGAACTCATGGAAGACACGACCGGTGTGGCGCCATTCAACCGATATCTTAACGTGCTGGTACACAAAAGCCCCGGTTTGAAATTTCTGGAAGTAGGCGCAGGCACCGGGTCATCTACCGCCGTGATCTTGAGAACCATCGGAAATCCAGATATCGGTCCCAGATTCGAGAGCTATACGTACACCGACATTAGCCCGTCATTCTTCGAGCAGGCGAGCCTTAAGTTCTCCTACCATGGGCGCGTTAAGTTTCAGATCCTGAACGCTGAGGAGGACTTGACTACTCAAGGGTTCGACCTCGCCGCCTACGACGTGGTGATAGCAGACAATGTTCTCCATGCAACCCATGACTTGCACGTCACGCTTAGCAATATTAGGAAACTGTTACGTCCAGGTGGCAAACTCATCTTGAAGGAATTAGCAACTCCGGGACGTCTGCTCACAGGCTTTGTTTTTGGACTTCTCCCAGGGTGGTGGCTGGCCAAGGAACCTGAGAGAGAACTGAGCCCTTTGCTTACCGAAGAAAGGTGGGATGGGCTTCTGAGGGACTCTGGCTTTTCCGGTATCGACTTGAAGTTTCCGGACCATCTCAGTCTAGAGGCACACATATGGAGCATTATGATTTCGACCGCCACAGCAGACCAGCCGCCTCGTTCTCCCCGAGAGCCACAGCCCCTGTCTCAACCCCTTTTCGTTATAGACCCCTCTTCATCCCTTCAGAGAGAGGTTGCTTCCGACCTCGCCAGCGAACTCGGCATCAAAGGGGACTTGAATCTTCTCAGCCTTGCCGAAGCATCCCACCTGTGCCAATCGGAACCCAACTTCCATAACTTCGTGTTCCTAAACGAGTTAGAAAGCGCAGTTCTACCGAATATCCAGCGTTCTGACTTTCACCATCTTCAGGTATTCCTTGGATCGGCTCAGTCTATAATCTGGGTCAAGCTAGGAGCGAGAGGTGGTACAAATTCATCTCCCGAATATGGCATGAGTGACGGTTTATGCAGAGTGTCACGGCGCGAGAGTCACAACATTTTGGTCTCTCTATGCGTCGAGGCCGCCAACTTCTCTTCCATCGCCAACATCGCCAGAGTTTACAAGATGACTCAGAGACGGACGAGTTATGGATCCTCTGGTTTCGAACAAGAGTATCAGGTGATCGAAGGAAGACTATGCGTGAATCGGCTCGTCAGGGCTAAGAGACTCGACGAGCATATCTTCAGGCGAACCACCAAGGTAGTCTTGCACCAGCAGATGGCTGAAAAGAAACTGGAAGTCGGCATTCGCGCCCGCGGTCTCTTAGACACCATTCAATTCTCTGAAGATGGAACATTTAACCGGCCCCTCGGTCCTACCGAAGTCGATGTCGAAGTCCGAGCCATTGGTGTGAACTACAAGGATTGCCTCACCCTTCTCGGCAAGTTCGACAGCGATCATTTTGGTAGCGAATGCTCTGGAATTGTACGCGCCTGTGGCAGAGATGTTGAACATGTCAAGGTCGGCGACAGAGTCCTAGTCGGCACTCATGATACGTTCAAGACCTACATCCGCGCTCCTGGAAGAACAGCAATCCGTATTCCGGACGCGATGAAGTTTTCAGAGGCAGCGTCCATATCGACAGCTTTCTGCACAGCATACTACAGCCTAATTACCCTTGCGCGTCTCCAGAGAGGGGAAACAATCCTCATACATGCTGCGGCCGGCGGAACCGGATAAGCCATGGTTCAGCTAGCTCAGCATGTAGGCGCCGAAATATACGCCACGGTCGGGTCGAGTCAGAAGAAGGGCCTTCTCGTAGACGAGTACGACGTCGCCGAGGATCACATTTTCTATTCCAGGGACGCTTCCTTCTATGACGGCATTATGCAGGCCACAGGGAAAAGAGGAGTAGACGTCATCATTAACTCCCAACAAGGTCGGCTCCTTGAAGCTTCGTGGAACTGCATTGCCGTCAGTGGCCGATTCGTGGACATCGGGCTGAAAGATGCCTATTTAAGAGGTCAATTACCTATGCAAGTATTCACGCGGAACGTCTCCTACCACGGTGTGAACCTGAACATGGTCATGCTGTATGAGGAGAATCGTGCTCGTGAGATATTGGAGAATGTGATGAGCCTCTTTTTGGACGGCAAAGTAACGGCGCCCAAGCCCATCCATCCCTACCCCTTCCAGGATATCGAACAGGCTTTACGCTTCCTCCAAAGCGGCAAGAGCTCTGGCAAAGTTGTCCTGGAGGTCGATAGGGAATCCAATGTCCCTGTAAGTACAGAAATTCCCCTTTAACGCTAATATCCTACTTGATCTATAGGCACTTGTATTGATGTTGAATAGATTGCGCAAGGCCACGAGTCAGGATATAAATTCCGCGAAGACGCGACCTACGTGATTGCAGGAGGTCTTGGTGGCATAGGTCGCAGCATTGCGCGCTGGCTTGTCCATCGAGGTGCAAAACATCTTATACTGCTCTCCCGGTCCGGTGGAAACGACCAAGCGCGGAAGATGGTGGCTGACCTGCGCACGGCCGGGGTTAATGTTGAGTGTCCGACCTGCGATATCGCAGATATCACATCACTGAGGACCGCCTTGCGCAAGTGCCAGAAGAGAATGCCCAAAGTTCGAGGATGCATCCAAGCGGCCATGGTTCTCCGGGTGAGTGAATGAAGCATCACCTTTGATAAACAACTTCGAAATCTAATTATACCAGGATTCGCGGTTCTCCGATATGACATGGGAAGAGTGGAAGCAAGCTACAGGTCCGAAAGTTCAAGGATCGTGGAATCTACACCAGGCGCTGCCCTCCAGAATGGACTTCTTCGTGCTCCTTTCGTCCTGTGCTGGGATCATCGGACATGCAGGACAGTCAAACTACTGTGCAGGTAATACGTACGAAGACGCCTTTGCTAAATATCGGAGCTCGATCGGAGAAAAGACAGTATCTGTGGACGTTGGAGTCGTCCTCGGAGAGGGGTTCGTCGCGGAGAACGAAGAGGTCATGGATCGATTGATGAGAGTGAAGCTGTTTCGCCCAAACACTCTCACCCAGATATTTGCTATCCTCGACTACTTCTGCGACCCCGAAGTGAAAGAAATTTCCTCTGTTCAGAGCCAGATAGTCACTGGCTTCGAACTCCCTGCCGACATCGTAGCCAAGGGAGGAGATTGTCCGAGCGCGCTGGACCAGCCCATGTTCCGGTGTCTTCACCAAGCCGAGGGAACATACAAACCTCCACAGGCTTCCACATCGGAGATCCTGACTTTCAAGGCCGCATTTACTAGTGCAGAATCATTCACCGCCGGTGGCCTTGTTGTTTCAGAGTCACTCAGGATGAAGTTGAGCCGAGTTCTTGGCCTCCCAGCTGAGCAAATAGGCCTTGATTCGACGTTAGACAGCTACGGGGTAGACTCGTTAGTAGGTCTAGAGTTGAGGAACTGGTTGGCCAAAGAATCAGGCGCCGATGTTGCTGTCTTCGAGATACTAGGGGGAGTGACTCTGAGAGACATCGGAAAAACTGTGGCATCAAAGAGCTCAATGCGACCGGAAAGCTGGGCAGACCTGTAAGACGGCAGCAGCGTGACTTCGGTGTCTAGATAGAGACATACCCACATCCCACTCTTCCAGTACTAGTCATTGCGTTTCACAAGCCCAACAAGATCATCCCTGTCCAACAATTCTTCATCCCTCTTCATCTTGTCCCTCGCAATCTTGCGCACATTATCCCCAAGAATCGCATTCATCGGCGGGTCCTCCATCTTCGACAACGCATACATGGCCTTTGCCGCCTTCGCCGCATCAACAGCCGGCATCTCCATAAGACTCTTTACAAATGCCCTCCCATCCATATGGGCGTACTGCGGCACCACTACTTCTCCATACACCATGCTCTTGGTATGCGCATCCGTGTCGAGGGTGTCCGGCTTTACGGACACCAGCTTGATGCCCCATTCTGGCTTCATTTCTTGTCTCACGGCCTCCGTGAAGCCTTCTATTGCCCACTTGCTCGCGCACATGGCGCTCAGCATAGGGAAACCGACCAGCGTGCCCACGCTTGAGACTTGCATTATCACGCCTCCGGGCGGCGACTGCGTGCGCATGACCCCCATTGCCTTGCGTGTGATGGTGGCAACGGGGAAGAAGTTGGTGTCGAACTGTTGGCGGATCTGGGCGTCGGTGAGAGTTTCCAGGGGACCGACGAGGCCGAATGCAGCATTGTTAATGACGACGTCGATGCGCTTGAATTTTTCAAGTGTGGAAGTGAATGCGACTTCGATATCAGGGGTGGACGTAACGTCGAGCTTGAGGGGGAGGTAGTTGGCAGGCGTGGTTCCACGGAAGGAGAGGGTGGCTGGGTTGCGAGCGGTCGCGACGACGTACTCGCCGGCGTCAAGCAGGACTTGGGCTAAAGCATGGCCGAGGCCACGGCTTGTACCTGTGATGAAGAAGACGCGAGGCATTGTCGATGTTCAAATTTCCTGCAAGAGTGGAGGGTTGTGCGGCATCAGGATCGGGTGGAACGAGTGGCCTAAGTACTGGCGCGACTAAGGCAGTACTGAGGATGCTTTGATAACATTGGAACACCTCCTTAACCTTAGCCTCGAGAAAAATAGGAACGCTGGATAGGACGCCATCTGCGTATCGCCAATTCTGGAATTCGAAACAGCGATAGAGTCGTACTTTCGTCACTGAGCCCAGGAGAGTAGTAATGGAAGCTTGGAAGGGCGGAGCGAATACGCAACCTTTTCGGGATTAAAGCCATGGCTAGTGCCCACGTCAGCATTCTCCGGCAGTTGGTGCCGAATACGTTCCCGGAATCGACTAGCGGGCAGTGAAAAGTCGCATCCCGTCAGCCCAGCAACGAAGAGGGCCTAGGGCTTCACGACTGCAGGTCCAAATTCGCCCTTCTTCGGCCCAGGGTGTCAGGATGCCGTTTGCAACTGTGTGACGTTGACCGCTGGAGCATTTCAAATCACCCTAGCGATGCCAGATTCAGGCCGCACTGCGCGGCCGGAAACTGTAGCAGTCGTCGAATGTCATCTCCACCAACCTCCCAAAGGTACGCACAGGTTCTGCGGCAAGCACCAGTTGCGGTTCGAACAATCCACCACTGGCCCACTTTGAGGAGGAGAGCATGCCAGTAACAGAGGATGATGAAAGCCTTGGGATCAAGTTGCTCAGCAGCGTCCATATAAGCCGGAGATAGCGTGGCGACGAATTGCATGAGCGGGCCAATCATAGCTTCGTCCATTCTTTGATGGATAATCCTGTTCAGGCGTCTCAATGGATCCAGGTATGGGCTGTCGGTATCCCGTAGGTCCGGCGATACGCCGCAAACTGCGCACAGCTCTTCCATTGTTCTTGACGACCACGTCGCTTGACAGCTGGCCACAGGACTCGCCCAGTCATCTCCCTCCCACGGTCCGGATTCCTGCAACACCGGTAGCCAGACACTCTGCCTAAGATGAGCACGGAGGGCGGGCACGCCTTGCAGGAGGCGGACGCCTTGCAAGGATCTGAACGCATTCCAATCACACTGGTGCTCTTCTGGCTTGCAGTCTGGGTCCGGGTTATCATAAGCGACGCCCAGGTATGACAGCATTGTGAGCAGAGTGCAGGAACCGAACAGTTGGGTTACATTCTCGGTGCTCGCATGGGGGATCTGCGCAGCATATAAAGCTAGGAGTCGACTGCAATGGTGGACTGTGGTAATCCTGAGCTTTGGGTCCGAACGCAAGTAGTCGAGATGACCTGCCGAATAGGCCAAAATCGCATGCAGGAAGTGCGGGGCTCCCAATCCGAGTTTGACTCCGTGTTTCTGTATGACATTTTGGTAATCCGGTGATCCCATCCATGGAGAGTGGTCGTTCACAAAGTGGTCGAGGAGCTGTAAGACATCGATAGACTTGATGCGCAGTTTGCCCGCCGAGAATTGCCGCTCGTCGGCCTCCAAAACTCCAAGGACGTCGACTCTGGCAGACTGTCGCGACATTGCGAACTGCGAGCGGCCGCATGATAGAACCCCTGCGTTTTCCGGGCGCCAGTGGGTCGCGGAGTGGTAATCACAGGCAGTTTTGAAGTGCTGGCATTGCCCGCAAATTGGAAGAGATTCGTCACACTTCATCGGTTAGCGAGCAAGGCAGACGAAAAGCTTGGTAGCTAACCTTCTTCCTCCTTCGTTTGCATGCATCGCATCCTCGTCTGGACTTCGTGTGGGCGCGGCGCGGTCTGACACCTGGGACCAATGGCGACGACGCAGGGAACGCCTTCCCATCGGGGCGTTCTATAATCCATTTCACGCTGATGTTCATGCTCATAGTGTAGAAGAAGTGCAGCTGTTTCCTGCGCCTGTTCAGTTGTGCGGAGGGAACGATGGAAATGGCAGCGGCGGGAAGGGGAGGTGATGCGAGGGGGCAAATTGTCGCGGTCAAGTCAGCACTAAGGATGCCGCCAATCGGGGGCGTTGACCTCGGCACATTGCAGCGCACGTGCATGATTAGTCAGACAGCCACACAGCCACACATGTCATGAGCCCAACCCGGTCGCATTTCGAAGCAGTCTGTCAACAACTTCCCACCGCACCGCCCAGGCCAAGCAGCCGCGCACAATGAAGCCTCCTTTTGCTGGACAGTAGCCGAACTAACGCCCCATCACTCCAACCCGCAGCTAGCCGGCCGCCTTGCCCTAATCGACTCCCGCGCCGACCTAACTGCACGGCGGCGGGAACAGCTTCGCAATGGCATCATTAATCGTCGTCGCGTGGCAGCCAGGACATCGGCACAGCTGCTCCGTCAGCCTCTTACTTCTCGCAAATGCTCGGCTGGAGTTGCCCACCTTTGAAGCTCCTGGCAAATCGCTCATTCCACCCGGGTAGTCCACGCATGCAGCCATTTGCTCCGCCGTTCCTTTTGCAGCATTCTGCGACAAGCAGAGCGATGAGTTGATCACGTCGAAACACGCGTATTCGGTATCGGTTGGGCACAGGTTCGTTGTGTTGGCGGCGAACGAAGATGGTAGCGCGTTTGTGGCGGCGAGCAAAATGCACAGCGTGAAAAGGCTCGTTATAGAAGGCATGGTGGCTAGGTGTGCGCAGAAATGTTGGTACTAGGTCGAGATGCTTATAGCGAAGCAGACGTTCCACGCGTCACGTGTCTCCTGGCTAGCATCCGGCTTCCGGAGCTACATATGCTTCATTTCGACTTATCTTTCGCTTGGACGTACGCGACATTGAGGCCATCGAAGAGCCTTGGACTCCACTTATCAAGTTCATCTCAGAGTGGGCAAGGCCTCTTCCTCGGCACTTTACATCCGCGCCTCCCCACTGCGGCGACCGGGTATCCTCCCTGCGGCGCTTTTACTTCCACTGCTGTAGACTGGAAAGCAGAAGTGCCGGGCAATACCCATAGATGGATGCAAATTAAGCGAGGACGATGATTTGCCTGTTCTCCGCCGCCAAGCTAGGATGTAGACGAGGTCCCGCCGACAGCCTCCACATCACCCACCCAGACTTTCTCCAGGACTTACTACCATTCTGGAAGCCAGAATACCTGGTTTAATAGTTGAGGTTGGGCAGATGACCCCTGGTTGCTTTCATCACTCTTATCACGATTCCAATCTACATTACCGTTGATCCACACTTCCATTACCGCCAATTGAAGCAACCATGCCACGGCCGGCCGGACTCAAAGTCGATTCGGCACTTGAAGGTTCGAGTATCTAGCTTGGCATGGGTTCCTATTACTTCCCTGCCATCCTTCGTAGACCGCTATGCGTGTCGTCCTCAACGCTCTCGAACTATTCTAGTCCCTCATCTGTCAAGTTTCCTCCAGCGTCATAGGGACCCCCTCAAGATGCGCTGGATTACCTCCGCTCCCGTTGCGCTCCTCGCGCTCCCAACCCCCATTTCCGCTCTAATCCGCTTCCAGTGTAGCCAGCTGGTGGTAGAACGACTCGACCCACTCGTCACGCCCGGGGAAGTCCCTTCCCCCCATGTTCACCAGATCGTGGGTGGAGTATGGACTCCTTTCTTTCTACTTCCAGATTCGGCCCTAGTAACAACCCACAGAACTCCTTCAACGCCACGATGTCGCCCTCGAAAGACATGCCCGGCGAGAGCACCTGCACAACCTGCCAGTTCTCCGAAGATTTTAGGTACGGTGGCAATTGCTCCCTCGGCGAGAACTAAGCCAGTAGTTAACCTTGCTCAGCAACTATTGGACGGCGGTGTTGTATTTCCGAGCACGGAACGGGACCTACCAAAGAGTGCCACAAAGGAGTAATGCGGGCTTTGAGGGAGCGACAGGTGGCGGAATGACGGTCTACTATATGCAAGACCCGCTTTATGATACAGCGCAGAAGAGCAAGGTGAAAGCATTCCAGCCGGTGCGTACACCGTATTTCTCTGACATTCATTACGCCTTGAAAATCTCCAAAGAGAAGCTAGCGAAGACGAAAGAGACGTCGATAGACGCTAATCTTTCGATGCAATCAGGGCTTCCGCATGTTCGTCGGCAATGTTAACGCCCGCACGAAAGACGAAGCTGCCAAGTTCCGCCAACTGACGTACACGTGCATGAGTAACGCTGGGAGCCGAGAGCACGAAACAGTTGCTTTCCCGCAGAAACCGTGCAGGTATGGCATCATGACAAGCGTTCGCTTTCCGACCTGCTGGGACGGCGTCAATCTAGACTCTCCGGACCACATGGCACACATGAGGTAAGTATAATTTCATCGCAGCGCAAAAGGGGGAAAACAAGAAAAGATGATTTTGACGTATCCTAGTTATCCAGAAACCGGCACCTTCGAATCGGCCGGCCCATGCCCGGCAACCCATCCGGTCCGTACGGCCCAAGTGATGTACGAAGTCATCTGGGATACATCCAAGTTCAACAGCAAGGATGACTGGCCTGAAGATGGTTCGCAACCCTTTGTCTGGTCGTTTGGAGATGCTTCTGGCTACGCCAATCATGGCGATTACGTGTTTGGATGGAAGGATCAGGCGCTGCAGAACATCCTGGTATGACGCCGACGATGTATATACCATGACTTGCTGACCTTTTGGTAGGACACGAGCTGCTATGCTAGTAGCTGTGGTGGAAAGACCCAGGATATTACGGCCATGAACAAGTGCGCGGGACTGAAGCCGACGGTCAACGAAAATATCGGAGTGGATGATTGTAAGTGTTACATTCCTTTCTCAGGGCATGGCGGACTGACCGAACTGCCAGGGCTTACAGCGCTTCCGGGTGGGCACATGACTGAGAGCCGCTAGTCTTCATTGACTACTAAACCTATATATATTTCCCGGGCATGAAGACGGCTTTCCTCATGACATGTTCGCTCACAGAAGTGGAAGTGGGCCGCCGCTGTGCAATGAGGCAGCGAGCTGAGCGGGAGGGTGATTGCGAGACTCCTCCATCCTATAAGTGTCACGAGATATGATCCAGAAACTTCCGCTGGTCCGCTGACGCGACGGGTGGAACTTTGCTCCTGGCTCGAAGACATGGATTCAAGAAATCGTAACTTCTGCTTTCAGTCATCTTCAACCACGTATTTCCTCTGTTATGTGTATAGGAAGAAGAACTGCTCATCCTCAATCTCTGACCGCCCCTAACAGCTCCTCGTATAAAGGCAGGCCCCCCTCCTGCTTGCTCTATGTAATTCTCGTACCACGCCTTCCTCCACGCTGTGCGGCACGCCCACACCCCTGCGTGCTTTCCTGGAGTTCCACCGCTCCATCTTTCTCCTCACCATGGCCATTGATCCTGAAAGCCGAGCACGCCTCCAGGATTCATTAGACTGCCCGCAGACCTTTGAGTCTACATCCATTATGCGAGCGTTCCCTCGAATCTAACCCGAGTTTCACGCTCTCGATATCGTTATAGAATGCTCCGGCAACCGGTATGGTGGCGTCGATTGAGAACCATATCATCGTCCTGCGGTTTCAAAATGAATGAAGGACAACTTTCTGGAACCCAGGCAACGACATGATCCCTTCCCTCTGGTTCTTTACGCGCATTTTGCTATCTTGATGAACGATATGTAAGGCTTTTGGTCCATGAAAGACTGGACGAGGCATGTGCTGGTTCGTATTTGGAGATTTTGAGGGATGGGGATCGGGTGTGGCGGAGGCGGTGGCCAATAGCGGTGATGGGGTGGATACCCCCATGATGAGGACTGTCTATATAAATACTCCTTACCTTGAGTTAGAGGGTTTCGTAGAAGTGTGCCATCAATTCTGCCTACATAGACATCATCGGACACGCTGATGGTAAGCTCGAAGCTTCGATCTGGGTGCCTACGAGCATTTTCTCAGCGTCGCAGAGCCGCACAGCACCCACAGAAGGTAGCCAAAAGGAACAGTGATCGTGACGGCGATGGGCTCGTGCTTCATTGGCGCGGTCATGACGGACAAGCCTCGTTTGAATGAGCATCCCGCCGGGATGTTATTGCGAAGAGAATTGTAGTAGCGATGCATCGTATGCCCATTCGCTATGCGGTAGCAGCCTAGGCATCTCCGGCTCGAAGTAGTACTGCGCTGTCACAGCCATCGTTCTTAAGTTCACGTGGATGAGCTTCACCCTTTGGGTGGCCAGTAGAACCACTGATAAACAGAGTCACTGCAATCTGCACCGGGTCAGACTATTGGTAACATCATAAGGGCTTTCCTTCCGCACTTCCGAGCCTAGATCCTGGCATGGGCAATTCCTGCTTCCCCGCAAGTGAAGCAAAGTTCCACCTCAGCCGAAGAGCATCTTTTCAGCGGGCAGTTGTCCATGAGAATAGGGCCAAGGACCGTGGGACATGTTCAGTCTGGAGTCCGCGGAGATTTGGAGATGGTGGCATGGGCCATGATGGAAGATCCTTCCAGGTGAGGTCCCCTATGCATGGTGTCAGCTTTGCATGAAGACCAAGTCGTGGCAATGCATGGGACGAGCTCGTTGGAGTTCAGGACGAACCGTCTACTAAGCAATGCCGGCCCCTCTTAACAACATCGACCCAGAAAGAGGGATTCCGGCGCACGGATGGCGACTATGACCCCCATTGAACCGGACATGTATTAGTCGTTCCGAGGGAGATCCGGCAGTGTCTTTCATATTTAGCTTCACCGTCCACCGGCGGCCTGCACATGCGAACCCGGCCCGCTCGAAGACTGGCTGCGTGTACTATCGCAACTATTTAACCAGGGCGGGCCGGAGCCACGAGAAGATGGATTTCCTAACTGCAACCAGCTCGAGTGCGTTCAGAGTCGAGATGGTGACGCAGACCAAATCGGTAGGCGCGCACGGTCCACCTGCCACACCTTCCGCGCGCCTCAACCGCCACTCCATCCCATCCTTTTCTTCCAACATCACACGATCCAACAAGGAGCCATTGGAGTGCACTGCAAGGCCGTTCAATGCGATTCATGTCTTCTATCAAACCGATCGTGCGCGGAGCATGACCTCCAAGGATATCCAAAAAGCCCCACCCGAAAAATTACGCTACCGAACGCCGAGCAGCCCGGGACCAATGCTGCATCCCCGAGTCCTTCTACACCGGAACAGCAAGAAAGCTTCGTCATCTCACCGTTCTCCTCTCTTCCGATATATCTCACGCTTTGGCCTTCTCGCTCCGCTCTTCGAGGATGAAGTTCCACATAACCTCGGCCGCCGTCTTTGCGCCGTCCATGTTGTTCAGTGTATCGCCCAACATCCTCGCCTTCGCCGTGTAGCTTGGGTCGTTCAGCACGGTGAGGACTGCGTTGCGGATGTTCTTTGCCTTCCAGAACTGCCTCTGGACGCGAATTCCGGCCCCAGCGTCCATGACGTTGTCCAGATTGGTCTGCTGCTCAATCTGCAGAGCGACACCCACAATCGGCTTCCCACCAGCGACAGCAGTCTGCACGGTACCCTGGCCGCCGTGGATGATGGCGACGTCTGCGAGTGCGGTCGCTGCGGGAGCCGGAATGAAACGATCCGTCACGAGAAGTCGAGGGTCGTCGCCCGCGCATGCCCGAGCTCTATCCATGGAACAGACGGAGGGTGACGCGAGAATAACTGCGTTCCAGTCGTCGGCTTTGTTCATCTTCAACGCCTTAATGGCTTCGAAAAGGAACTCCTCCGTGCCTGAGCTCCCCATCGACACGAAAACAGCCGGGCCAGGTCCACGCTTCATGTGGGCTGCAATGTCTTCATCCAGCTTCTTGTCATTTCCTGCGAACAACGGACCGGTGATGACAATATTCTCAGGAAGATTCTTCGCATAGTCGGCGTGGAAAATAGGATGATCATTGACTAGGTTGAGGTCCGCCATGTTCATGTCGAAGAGGGAAATTGGGCCCTCGATCGGCCAGCCGCAAGCCTTAGCCGCAGCCCCCAAACGCTGTTGGCGGAAGATGGGCG
The DNA here is from genome assembly GCF_010094035.1 of Trematosphaeria pertusa. Classification (NCBI taxonomy): domain Eukaryota; kingdom Fungi; phylum Ascomycota; class Dothideomycetes; order Pleosporales; family Trematosphaeriaceae; genus Trematosphaeria; species Trematosphaeria pertusa. The sequence goes on along the minus strand of NW_022987212.1, from coordinate 2,540,432 downwards.
CCTTGAGCATGAGGCCGCTGCCCCACCACGCCAGCTTTTGTCTCATTGGCCGCGGCAGACGTGTGAAGAGCGGCATCATGTCTGGGAGATCGCGAATCAGACCATGGGCAAAAGAGCCAGGGTGCAGTGGGACCGGAAGGAAGTTGATGGTGCGGATGCCCAAGATGCGCGCTGCGAGGGAGGCAGGCGCCCACATGCCGTGGAAGACGACGTCCGGCTTCAGTTCTTTGAACGCGGCGAGCTGGCCATCAATGAAGGTTTTCGCAATCTCTGGCGATCCGAAGAATTCCGGGAAGTCCCATCCGAGATCGTGCGCGACCGAGATCCCTTTAACGCGGGGCTGCGCCGGCACGATGTTGAAGCCAGCGTCTTTGATCTGGTATTCGAAGCGGGACCCGCACGACAAGAAGTTCATCTTGAGGTCGATGTTTGGCGGGCAAAGATCTCGCAACGCGGCCGCCATCGCAATGGCGCGCGTTGTGTCTCCGGCATCCTGAAAGGCTACACTGACAACGACATGGAGGCTGCTGGGGGCCATGGCTTCCGAGTTTGTCAGGCGTTTATGGAAAGGGAATAGCACAGACTGGGTAGTAGAACAATAATGAATGGTGAGTGAGTCGAGCGAGGTGGCTGAAGAATAATTCTGACCTGCTTCAGAGAGCCTTATAAGAACTGTCTTGAGATCGAGTACCTAAAGTTATGCTCCGGCACCCACCCCCGACACTACGGAGCTGTGCAACTCTATTCCTGTTCCGACCCGACACCTAATCTCGACCTGGTATCTGTTGTGCAACGTCAGGCCTGGCGCCGCATGGCCTGAGCGGATCAGCACCGGGATTGCTCCGACATGGCTCTCACGACAGCGAACCTCAGCCCACGAATTCCGCGCTATTTGCTGAACGTTCCCTCGGGAAGCCGCCCCAGGGTGCAGTAGAGGATTCTGCAACCCTGGGCGACCCTGCGGGGAACCGCAAAAAAGCAGATAGGAAGCGCTGCGCTGCGACAGCTGCGGCACAGGACTCCACTTTGACATCGTACTGCTGAGTGATCTTCTCCCAACTGCCTTTTACTGTGAAGGCGCGTTGGGTGGGACTCTCGATTAGCGAGTCAGGCACTCCCGTGGCGTCTTGTCGTCCTCCACTGAGGGCACTCCGCGGGTGTGGCGAAGTCTTATTCGCGGTCAGAAATCAGCGATCCGACGTCTTGTTTCTCGCAGATGTGCTTGGGGAATACCGCATTTGGCAAACGGACGACTAGCAAGCACTTGCAATTCGCATGTCATCCCCCACCCAAGACTCAGCCATTGGCGACTTGTCGCGCTAGTGCGGGACGGCTGCGCCTTCTGACATCTCGCGTTAGCAGGATAAACCTGAGACAGCCAGCCCCGGCCTACTATTTTCAGCCCATGCAGCCTTGCATGGGCTTCCAAAGGCTTCAGGCTTCGGCAGCCAGTTGTTTGCACCCGGCGCAGCCGTACGGGCGGCCGGTATGCGCGCCCACATTCGTTAAGCGGAACGCCTGCAATGCGAGAATTCCGCCATTCGTAGGTGGCGCCCGTGGATCATGCCAATTACAATTTAATCTCTTGGGGAGCTTGATACCCGCCGGAGCTTGCTTATCTCGACGCGAATTTGGGCGCACCAGGCGCGTTTGGATGCCTTACATAAGTTGAGCATGGCCGCTATCCGCGACCCCGAGACCCGAGGCATTTCCCTCGGTACGTAGCAGTCTAGATCTCGCAGGAAATATGAGCAGGTCATGTGACGACGGCGCATTTCCCCGTTCAAAGAACTGAGGGAACACAAACTCCTCTATGCAACATTGCGGGGAAGCGTTTTACGATATTAATGAAATTAACGGTAATGCAGCGGATACGTTGCGAAGAATTCGTCAAGTCTAGACGCCGAACACCAAGCCTGCTATGCAATCCCACACCCAGCGTTACTATACAGTACATGCGCACGGGAACGTACGCTGTTAGAAGCAGCATCTAAACCAAGTACAGCCTGTTCCGGAAGGGCGGCATCATTGGTCGGCCCCTCATCTCGCCCTGTCTAACTCGTCCCTCAGGTCCGGGTTCACCCTCGCAGTCATCCATTGCGAAAACTGCCCGCTGGATCGATAGATCTTTCTCCACGCAGGAACGGGCGGAGCCAGGGACTCGAGCTCGGGAGTGTCTGACCTCTCCGGCTCCTCCTTCCTGTCAGCATCAGGTCGCAGTGGTTGCCTGATAGCTTCCGGCCCCAATTTTTCTACATCATCCTCCGCCACGCGCCTCTGAGGTGGCTGCTGATTCTCCTTCACGCTGCGCCACTCCATACCTAAAGCACCAGGTAGTGCTAAACAGGCGACTATCATGGCTGCGAAAAAGACGCCCTGAGTAAGGCTGTTGTTGTAGGCTTCGAGGACTCGGTGCTGGAACTGCGCGGGAACCAGATTCTTCAACTGTGTTGCGCCCGCGCTAGCCAACTTCTCCGGATTGATGCCGTGGATTTGCTCGAGGCCGCTGGTGAACTTGTCGATGAAGACGTTCTGTCCGACTGCGACAAACACCGCTCCGCCTAGTGTTTGGCAGAGCGAGAGCAGTGCGGTGCCGGTTGGAACGTCCTGCTTTGCCAGCACGATCTGGACTGCAAGATTAGGGTGCTGCATCGTCCAGCCTACACCGAGACCGAGGATGACTTGGAATCCGATCCACTCGCCGCTCTTGGTTCCCATGTTCCACGTGGTAATCAGTCCGGCACCGACAGCCATAAGACAGGACCCGACTATCATAAACGGCGTGTAGTAACCTACGCGCTGCACGAGCGCGCCAGATGAGATTGAGCCCACGACGACGGATAGGACGAGCGGAATCATGTCGATACCGCTCTTCATGGCGCTGACTTCCTTGATGGCTTGGAACCACAGAGGGACGTACATCGACACCGTCAGCATCGTCGCACCGACGCAGAATTGAGACAAGCCTCCGAATGCGACACTCCGTTGGAAGAGAATTCGTGCTGGGACTGTCGCTGTCGTTTTTCGCGTGAAATACTGCCACGCTATGAAAGCCATGAAGAGCACCGCAAATGCCGTCAGAAGCGCGATGATTCGAGGGTCGCTCCACGGATATTCCGCGGCGCCCCATTCCAGTGCAAGGAGCAGGCACGTAATCGCAGGAAGGAAGAGTACGGTGCCAACCGGATCGAGATGTTTGATGGTCTCCATCCACGTCTCCATTCGGGGCTTGTGCTCCTCCAAGTGCAGCAGCAGGACGACTACCAAAATCGTAATTCCTCCTAGTGGCAGGTTGATGTAGAAGCACCAGCGCCAGGTTGCGGCCGAACCGGTAAACGCGCCTCCAAGCAGCGGACCGGTCACTGATGCGACGCCAAAGCATGCACCAAAAAGACCTTGCAGCATTGGACGCTTGTGGAGTGGGACGGTGTTGAGCATGATCAGGATCGCACCCGTGAATATGCCACTGCTTCCGAAGCCCGCAATGGCTCGACCGATGATCAACATGAGGGAGGAGGTCGCGGCCCCGCATACTGCACTTCCGGCTTCAAACATGAAAATGCCGGAGAGGAAGACAGTCTTGGTGGGAAAGAAGGTATACACACGACCATACAGCAAGATAAAGCCGCAAGAGGTAAGCATGTATGCCGATCCGTACCATCCTACATCATCCAAAGAGTGGAATTTATTCGTTATTTCCGGGATAGCGGGTCCGATGATGGTGCGGTCGAGCGCGACGAGAAAGATTGAGATATAAAGCGAGAACATGATGACGGCAGTTTTCGCTGCGGAAGGATAGGATGTCGGTTCTGACGAACCTGGTGGTCCACCATCTCCTGGGGACTGAGGAGGCGGATGCTGCTCGTATGAGGGAGGCTCGTCACGCTGTAGTTGGGACATGGTGCTCGCGCGCTTTGACTTGGGAAATAAAGCAACGGCCGAATCCGCCATGGGGCTACGATCTTTCATCGAGAACGAGGAATGCTTCGACGCTCTTAACGAGTCCACCGGGTCGGCAACGAAGCCATGTGAGTTTCTTCCTTCCCCTAGGTCTACCATCTCGTACGGCCCATCGGGTTCCACGAGTGCGCTACCATACGAAGCGCGTCGTATTCGGTCGAGATCAGACTGCTGGAGAGGCTCGAAGGAGTAGACGCTGCTGTTGCGGTGATGCGAGGTTGGGCGCGAGAGTTGGTTCTCGTCGGCGAGTAAGAGGTCTGTTATTATGTCCGCGATTACCTCGTTCGATTCTCTCGGCGTGTGGTCGTTATGCTCAACGGCGAAATTGAATGACTCAATAGAGTCTCGTGGGGATAAGGGCGCCATGGTTGGCGATGGGGCGCGCGCAAACTACGCAGCTGAAGCGACAGATGTAGGTAGGGCTCTGGGAACGATTATGCGGCCAGTTATGAGAGAGTACAAGGAGAGAACAAAGTACTTGGATATTAGAAATTATTGAAAGGTAAGCTCGATGGCAGCAGACATGATGCAGCAACAAGCTCAGCACCGAACGGCTTCCGCAGCACAGATTGTAAGACGCAGGAAACCGCGATTGCACCGCGCTGCACAGCAAAAGACGGAGAGAAAGGAAGGCGAAGCACCGACAATCCACGTCTCTGCTCAGAAAATGACACAGCCGAAACCTGGCACTATCGGTGCTGGGGTGAGTAGAGCCGCAGGCCGCAGCAAAAGCGCCCCCTTCCTCATCTCAGCGCTCGCGCTGAGGCCTGAGTTTGTGCGTGCGTGTGTCTGGCTCGTATCCGGACGTGATACACCGCGTTTGGCGTTTCGGCAAATTGTGGGGGGAGCCGAAGGTGCATAAGAGCCGAAGTGGCACAACAGATCCGATCGGGCTGGCTGCGCGCCTAGCGGCTGCTGTTTGCGGTGCTGATTTTCTTACAGTATTGCATACGCGAGGGCGGCAGGTCGGTGGGCTTTTGGGACCGATCTGCGGGTTTGCAGTCAGTTCGACCGGGCGACAGGTGTAGTGCGAGAGTGAATTGCAGCGACTGGTACGGTACCAAGGCTGCGCGCGCGGGAGTACATATACTGCGCGCGGCGATGACCATTTGCAAAGGCGGCATGCGAGACGATGAGTTGCATAAGGTTTTGTTAGTTGTTTTTAGTTGCATAGCTCGCCTTCTGCGAAGTGTTTCGGTGCGATACACTTTGCGTATTCCGCAGTTCCCCCTCTTTGCTCCGCTCTGCGGCGTCCGCGCTGACCCCATTGCGTTATCTTACCTACGGGATCTGCACATGGCGGGCTAGGTAGTGCTGCGCCCGGATAACTGGAATCAGTCGCAGGAGTAAAAATAGTAAAATAGCTGCCGGGCCGCCGGGCCATCTCCTGATGTCGAATGACGACGGCCGGGTCCATGAGTATGGAAGGAAATTGGACCATGTGCTTGCGTCTTGTCTTCCAGAGAGGGCCGAGAGGTACCTGCGTTTTGCAGCTCGTTTGCTGCAGACTGGACTGGATGAAGACCAACAAAAGATGGCGGGCAACGCACTGCACATTGCACAAGGCAAACTCTATCACCACTCTGAAGAAGTGGATGACGCCAGAGGCGCAGCCCAAATCCAGCCACCCAATCTCAACGGGCCACTCTCCGGAAGACGCGAAAACTTCGTTTAGCATGTCCTTTCTGAACTTGCGTTTTGCGAGCCCTAAGCGATTGCAATGCACGTCAATGGATGGTGTATTTCTGCCTTTTTAAGTTCGACCCCCCTCTATATGGATTGTGTTCAACACCACGCCAAGCATCGCCGGCCGCCTCGGCAACCTTTTAGCGCGAGCATGAACACCTCATCCGGAAACGCATCAACTGTCCCCGCTCCAACCCCCAACAGACTCGCGCGTCTATGCGTCGGAGTGCCTATACCCCAAGACCACGCCCGCTCCGAGAAAAACGAGTGTAACGCACGATTCGATGCGTCGCGTCCAACCCCCATTTTCGCCAGCGTTCTGAGGACCGCTTATCGTCGCCGCAGTCCACATCACTACTACGAAGAGCACGATGCTCAGTCCGATCCAGGTCTGCAGATACGGCTCATAGTCTAAGCCAAATGCGCCGATAAGAGAGCCGAGGTGCTCCTGGCTACGGCACCACGTGGAGACGATTTGGGCGCCCAAGTAGCAAGGAATTGCCAGCAAGGCATTTGCGAGAATGGTGCCCAGCACACGGAGAGATGCCGCCATCGCACCCTGACGACCGCAAGTCCACAGGATCGCGCGGATCCCAACGACGAGCCGGAAGAGAGTCCTGAGAATCGGCTTCAGCAGGCGCGACCACGGCCAGAAGCCTCCTCCACGTAACAAGGTCACGAAGGTATGGCCCGCTATAAGGGCGGTGGCAGTCCGCAGGTCGTCGTCGATAACCCACGCCAGGAGGGCATAGTCTTGTGACAAGACTTCCGCTACGAGCTGGCGCTCTTCTCCTCTGGAGAGGACGACGTCTGGACCCCATTCATCAGGATAGATGACCACATTGTCGGTAGTTGTGTCATTCTCCCAGTAAAGGCGCCACGCGTACCACCCCAGCGCTGCGGTCGCCGTGGTCATGGCCGCAAGCAGACGATTGCGGCGTCGTGTTTTCGCTTGCTCTGCTGCCGTCATGGCTTCATCAACTGCCGAGGAATCTTGGTCTTCCCCAACGTGAGGTTCTGGGGTCTTGTTATCTTCAGGACTAGTCGGTGAGTCCGCGACGTGCTGAGTGTGCCCTTTGATCCGCCGTGGCGATGGAAGTGGTAGGCTATTATCGCCTTTACGTTTCGTGCCTTGGAGAGAAGGCGGCGAAGCCTCGTCCTCGCCCTCCTCGTGCTCCCTATAGACATAGGGTTCCGAGGTCTCCCCGTATTCAACACTGGCTTGTGAGGGCTGATTGTCTTCATTGCTACGCTCGACAACTTCTACATCCACCAGAGCATTTTCCTCATTGCCCTCTTCGCGGGCGTGAGATTCCGGGTTCTCGTTATCTTCAATGACAGCGGGCGAAGACTGCCGGTCTTTGTCTTCATCGCCAAGCTCCACCGCTTCCGCATCCATTGGAGCATCCCCGTCATTCTTTTTGCTAATATGGGGCTCATGCGCGTCAGCGCCTTTGCTACCCCCAGATGTATCCTCTTCGTATTCCTTTGGCTGGGCTTCAAGCATCTCAGCTTCTTCCAGCTCAGCTTCTAAGGACTGCTGACCCTCGACTGCTTGTTCGACGGTTGTAATCGGCTTGCATTCTTCTGTCGCCTCGACGCCTATCACACCTGACAGTCTTTTGAGTTCTCGGGCGCGGTGTGCTTCGAAATGCGGGTCGTCGCAGATATCATCCTCAGCTTCGAGCGGCGAGTCCTCATCCGTTTCTTCAGTTGAGGCTTCTTGAGGTTCTTTAGGTGTATTCATAGTTGAATCTTCTTCGTATTCCTTGCCCAAATCTTCCCAGCGTTCGTTTATGGATGCATCGTTCTCCTCAAGTGCATGACGCGCTTCTAAAGGGTCCGACGACTTTTCAACAATCTGATTGGAGGGCTCTCGCGCGTGATTGGGAGCCTCCCCCACGTCACACATCCGCTTATCCTGGATATTGTTTGAGGGCCGAGTGGCTGCTTCTACAGATCGAGTCTCAACCGATTCTTCAGACCGCTCGCTCGATGCTTCATCCTCCTCGCTTATCTCTAGCTTAGCGGCTTCGAGAAGCTCTTGGAGTTCAGCACCCGAGTAATTGAAAGTGGGCCTCACCTCTTCGGAGACCTCGTCCAGCTTCGTAGTTGTTGACGGAGGCCGCTTGGGTTGTGACACCCCAGGACCGGGACCGGGATCAATGTTCACTACTTGAAAGCTGCCCTCAGGCTCAGATCCAGGAGGCCTTAAAATCTCCCCTAAAGCATCTGGAGTAGGAAAGTCGAGATCAGAATTCGTGTGCTCACTTCCGTCTTCTTCAGGCCGCTGCTGGTCTTCCGCAGGATATTCTTTGCTGCCCTCTTCCTCTTTACGTACATCAGCGGTCATATGATTTTGGTTTCCAAGAAGAAATGCCGGAGGAGACGGCCAGGATCCGCCATCGATGATCTCTGTTACATTTGAGGATACCGTCGAGCCAGAATACCTACTCCCCTGTGGATCTCGGTAGATCCAGTCATTGGGCTTCCCAGTTACAGGGTCGTAGAGTGGTTTCGTCTTACCCTTCCGCTCCATGTCTTTCAAGAACTCGCTGCGGCGCTTATAAGTAGCGCGTGCGTCAGCTTCCTCCTCAGAATCGACTTCGACGTGTCGGAGGTCAAGGTCGTCCTCACTTGGATGGGATGAGGCCACTGAAGCAAGGTCCTCATACTCGGTCAACAGATCCGGCTCCATGCACCAAAGAAGCGCCAAGCCGGATGTCGTGTCTGTCTCTCGATCTTGAGCCGAGAAATCGAGGAAAATGTCCTTCTCGAGAAACTTGACAGCCTTTTTCTGCTGCTGAAGAAAGACGATTGCCTCCTCAGTCTTTTGTCGGTTCTTGTGCAGTTTCTGCCGCACCTCATTTTCCTTTCCCCACTCCCATCGACGGTTACACAGATAGCGAAGGTTCGTCTCTGCCACCTTGACTTCAGAAGATGTCAGGAACCGCGGGACGTGCATGTACAAGCCTTTGAAAAACAGGCCGGCATTGTACAGCACAGTTCGTGGACCCGCAAAGGGAGCATCGACGGAATCGGTAAGGGGATATTCCGCACCAGGCGGTCCGAGGAGCTTCCAGCTATCTGTCGAAATCGCATAGAAGGGCTTTGGTGCGCGGGATCGTCCACTCATTATAGCCAGAAAGCCGGGCTTTCCACCGTCCGAGTGTGCGAAGTCAGTCCATACCCAAGAGATGGCGGTCGAAGCGAATGCGGCTTCATCGTCCGTGAGCCGCACCGGAACGTGCAGCCAGCATCCCTTGTCAGGGCCATGAGGAATCTTGATTGCTGTGTGGGGCCCAGAGAATGCAGCCTTGGGAGAGTGCGTAATAAGGTGCCGCTTCGTGAGCGGCGGCTTGAGCTTGTTGTAGTCCCATACGAAGCGGAACTGTCCGCCTTTTAGATTAGGATACTTCGTCTCCCACTCGTCCTTCGAGGCCATGTGCTTGAGGACATGGTCTGTGCTACCAGTTGGGTTCATCTCGAACAGCTCCCCTATTTCGCTAAGAGAAGAGGGAGTCAGGTATCCCGGTTGTTTAGAACACATGTTGGACTGGCCAGACGAGGGAGTCTAGGTTCTGCAGGGTTAAGTCTCCGGAGGAAGAGATGGTTGTCCGATGACTCGTGGTTGTGGGCTAGACGAGCTGCAAACACGGACGGTGAGAGGAATCCTCATATATGGAGGGGACGACCTAAGATCTATCCATTCACTGCCAGGTCTAGTCGCGAAACATGAGTGACACCCTGCTATTCACTCTTGAGATGATTCGGGGTCTTTGATCCGAACGCGCTGCTATGGCTAGGCGGCAGCCGCTCGGTCCAGCACCTCTGTCCCTTTCAGCTGCGTTCGCTCGTCATGAGAGGTATTAATGTAGGAAACCAGGTAACGCTTTAGGGGAATGCCGTCCTACCAAATCTATACATTCACAACGGACCAAGCAATCAAACGGAGAATTGAGGCATATCCGTTTTTGCCTTCCAAGCTTTCTAATACTGCATCACCCCCGATACTTCCAATACCACTTGACGTCCACGCCCCATCTAGAAGCAACCGGGCCTTAGGAACCCACTCTATCTTACTCATCTCCTACCAAGAAACCCTCAAATACCGCCAACGGCAGCCAAAACGCACAGTGCGAATATCCAAATAAAGATACCCGGAGCTTCGCAGTCATCCACCCCTTCGAAAAATCAGATCCAGCCGACGAAATGGACGTAGAACCCGCTCCCGAAGAACTTAGCGAAGATGAATGGATCGAAGTCGAGGACCGCGAATGGAACGACGAGAAGCTACTCGATGATGCAAGACCGGGACGCCGTAAGCGCCAGAAACCCATGGACTTAGTATCTGAGAATCCGGGCGAATGGAGCAACCAATCCTGCAGCGCCACCAAATCCCGCCCCCAGGATAAGACCTAGTAGGTAGGGATTTTGACGGTCAAGGTTGGGTACTTGACAGGCGGTAAACTAATTTGGTGTTTCGAGGCGACGTTGTGGAAATATCCTTAGGGCAGTCTGAGAAGGAAAAGCGCGTTGATAGCGTGGTAAATAGGCTACAGGTTGGACACGCGATATCCATAAGTCCAAAGGATCATAGTTTTCCTCATATTTGCAGGCTTTGTGAAAGAAAATGATTCATCACAAGCGCATCTTTTTCGATTGCTTGCATCCCTGCTCTAGATCCTTATATTTTAGTCCGGGACCAGTAGACGTCCAGTCGACGCCATTGGTAATCTGTATAGTCGCACTCGTTCACTGTGTATACGTGCAACGTAGCGCCTCTGTACGTCCTAATATGCTTGCGCTTCGAGCTCTATCACCCACGAGTTCAACAACACGGGCCTTTACGCCCATAGCCCGCCAAGCAAATACGCGCCTTGCCACTCCGTCAATCGTCATATCACTTGACGTTTATGCCCTCGAAAGAATATATCTGTCCCACCAAACTACGTATACACCGGACCTATGGCGTCCTATGCTGTCTCTCGTCTCCTCGACCGGGACGAAGACAAACATCACAGAACGGCTTCAAGACATCTCTCCCGCGGCTACGCTCTGCACATCCCCAAGAAGAGACTGGAAACTCCGCGACATTACCCTACGCCTGATGATGAACTCGCAGCAAAGCTGGCGGACGCAATGTGGTTGGATTCGGAAGAAGGCCCGGGCAGTAAGACGGCGACGAAGGCCTGTAGGTCTCAAGGGGTAGACAGCGATGCAGCGTACGAGAGATCTGGAACTTCAGATACTTGTGCCGCGGCAATGGAGAGCCAGCAGGTCCCCGCTGCCTCTGTTGACTTAGAATCCCATTCCGATACTCACCAGCGTCTTGCTGCCATTCCTCCGCACGAACCAACCATCTTCCATACTTCCCCGCCATTCGATCCAAAGGCGTTCTTCAAGCCGTCTCGTGGGGCTGGTTCCCCATCAAAGATCTCGTCTCTCGCCTATTTCCCGTCCCAACCGGCACCATCCCTTCACACCTTCGACCCTCACCCCTTGACGGGCTCCGATATTGACATTGACTCCGACTACTACAACGGTTCTGACGACACTACCGCGTGGCTTCAACGTCGCATGGAAGAGCAAGCGGACCCATTCTACCGGCACCACCATCGCGGACTCTGGAATGAAAATGCGCAAAGTTTGGGGGAACCGGAGTGGACCCAGGAAATGGAGGCACTCGCCGAGTACGGCAGGCCTGGGCGTAAGGTTCTAGATAACGGGGTGGGCGCTTAGTTCAAATACCTTGTTCTGGTGGAAATTTGGGACGGCAGGGGTTGTGCACATTCACTCGACCTCAGCCGAGGCGCCGTCCCATGCAACCATCGCAGTAAAGCTCGATGCTCATCCAAAAAGGGAAGTAACATGATTCTGAATCACAGACCAAATAGCCCAGCAATTACAGGAACCTTGGAACCTTGCATGAGCATCAGCCTTACCACGCCGACGCTTGTTCATGCCCGCTCCTTGGCGATCTTCCTCACCACCGCACTCACAAGCGTACGCTAAAGGAGCGGTGTTCGTTTGCCTGGCAGACGCCATACAGCCCCGAATACGGATAGCATTTACAAATTCCACTGCCACGCATTCTCGAAGGCGTGACGCGGGTTTTGTTCAAGGAGCCCCAGCTTTTCCAATCCGGCAATTTCTCATGCGCCGCAAATTCTCGGGACCCATGCGATTGCAAATCCCGTGCAGATCCTCCGCACCCGCGCACTGACGTTATCGTTGTGGAGCCGCAGCTTAGGCTTCTTAGCGATCTAGAAGAGCCCAAGGCGTACCCACACTACTAAGGTCTTGCAAATTGTCAGGTCACTCTACACGCAGCCCGTTGGAAACTACGCAAAGTAGCGTTGCTTTGGGAAGCGCAATAAGATTGTCTACAGTAGACGTGCAAAAATGAGAAAAAGTCATTACATGAGGGCTATGTGTTGCCAATATGGATAAACCGCCCATCTACCCAAACCCGCCATGACAACTCCAACACTTGGAAACTGTCGCGACGCCAAATGACCTCTAAATAACAAAACAATACGGGAAAATGCCCGCCAGCGCATCCGTGACGCATAGACGAGGCCAGCAAGAAGTCTATAGTCAAGGGAAAACGCAGAACGGTAGTTAACGAAAGTAATCCCGGGTATCATCGCACCTGTACTAGAGAGGAATACGGGCCTACGCACGGCACACTATTGCCCGAATATTGAGCGCGACTAAGAAGCGGAAACAAGCCGACCTGACGCCGATTATGCCACAGGCATTGAACTCAAACAGCGTTCATCTTCCCCATCTCCACTTCGACCTGCTCCGTCTTGATACGCTCGCCATTTGCATCCCGCCTGCAGCCAATCATCTGCCAGATGCTCAGCCCACATAACACCCAAGCGACGATCAAGAACGGAATCATCATGTCGCGCCCAGCCATCTCGATGGCGCACTGCTTCCGGTAGTCTTCTGAGACCATGAAGGCACCGGGCACGATCTTGAGCTCGCAGGACCACGTCTCCAGGTCGAAGGTCCCGATGTTGTAGCGCATGCCGTCGTCTGATGAAGCTCGGTCGGCCTTGTAGTTGATGTAGCGTTCGTTGAAGTGGGAAGAGGACTTGTGGGTTACGTAGGTGGAGACGAGGGCGAAGAGGACGAGGATGCTGTTGATAAAGTGGAGGAACATCATGTTACGGCGGAAGGCGTATGCTTGCGTCTGCATGCTGGTTAGCAAAATGTTGACTTTCTACAGGTGCCATAGTCGCCTACCTTCTTGCCCTCCTTCCAGTCTAGGAAGACAAATACGACGTGCCCAAGTCCAACGGTGAGTGAGATAGCTGCAGCCACGAGCGCCAGTTTTGCGGGCGCAGTGAAGAGGTTTCGTGGTAGTGCGGCCAGAATAGTGGGCTGAGGGTCGTCTGTCTTGAATTCAAAGCCCGTGTCCTTGTTGTCCTCCATGAAGTTGATGGTCTCGGCCTTGAGACCAACGACAGCGGCGGCTATCACGACGAGCAGGACGAGCGAGATGCTGTGGAGGGCCCGTGATGCGTAATATCTCCTCTCGGTGCAGACGGGCTGGTTGAAGACGGGTTTAGGTCTGAATGGTGCAGACACCTTGTCCAATACGGAAGGCATCTTGAACTCCAGCTTCCTCATGGTGCGGTGTAATCCAGCTCTTCCTCGAGACGAGTAACCCGTTCCTCAGTCTCGATGCGAACGACGTACCGTGCAAACTACAGGATTAAAATCAATCAAGGCGACTCGTGTTCGCTCATCGAAGGTAAGAATAGTAGGGCCGAATAGAAGGAATGAAGAAATGGAGCGCTCTTGAGGAGATGAGAGAGGAATTAGCGGGAACAAAACGTCTTGAAGCTCTGTGTAGGCGACACGCGTCCGTTAGGTATTTTGCGTGTGCAGGCGGACAAGGAATAGCATCAGGTCGCATGTGTGGGTAAGGCGACAGAACTGTCATGCTCAGACATGTCCTGCGCTGGAGCAGGGCTGCGCAAGGACTATCTTGCTTGTTGACGGCGCGGCTCTCAATGCTGTACAACCGGCATAGGGCTGCTTCGCCTTCTGGGAAAGCTTTCGCTTTAACGTCATGATTCCAAGACTGCCCCTTCAGGGCTTTTGAGCAATGCGAGACGTGATGTGGCGGGCTGGGAGTGGTTGCGTTCCCGAGGCGAGACGTGTGGCGTATGAGAGGTGTGACATGCACGGGCCACGCCATGTCTAGATTGGGGCAGTCGTTGACGGCAATACGAAGTGCCGCTAAGGTTATCGCAGGCTGCTAGGCTTATCTTGAGGGCGACGATCGGGTCCTGTATACATGAGCCTGCTTTACGGGGAGTTGTCGCGCGTCGCCCAGCAAGTACCAAGGTATAGTACCCCGTTCCAGTCACGTGCAGACGCCCACACTTGGGCACCTCAGCCCCACGTCGAGATGGGGGCGCATGTCCAATTCGCCTGTGGCATACAGTCAAAGCTCAAGCAATACTGCCAGGAGAGAGAGCAGCAAATATCGCTCAGTGCGGGGTCACGTGGGTGGTGATGGTCCAGTTGATGATTCAGCAATCATGTGATCAGGCATGGCGCGTGTCTTTCGCGACAACCTCAACACCACATATCCACCGCCAGCCCGTCGCCCGCCCCAGCTCCGCCAACAACGCGCCTGCAACCATGGCCGGCGCCTATCCCCAGGAAATCCAAGTCGCATTCGGCGGCAACCATGTATTGCGCAAGCGCGTGCATGAGGCCATCGGTAAGCCGGCCGATGGATTCCCCTTCGCCCCCTAGCAGCAGCAAGCTAATCGGCATGCGCTGCCAGACCAGAACCCCACCCAGAGCACGCTCTTTCGCGATATCTCGATTTACATGCTGCACCGGACGTCGCAGTCGCCAAGCGAGCCCGCAGCGAAGAAGCGAAAGCTTGACGACAGCAACGGAGCGCAGAATGGGCTTGTGGCGTCGGCTGGGCTGGCCAGCGCTGCCGTGAATGCGTGGCGGTCATATCCCGGCGTCAGCTTCTCGATCCCGCAACGGAAGAAATACACGCTCGAGCTTGTGGACGACAAGCGCCATGGCGGCATACGGGCTGTGGGCGCTGACGGCAGTGTGGAATTCGGCATCCCTTGGAAGCAGGTCGGTGAGTGGGCATCATGCATTCCTTACCAGCACTCTGGAGCGACACAGGCGTGTTGGCTGACAAGTGTCATAGAGCAGGTCTTCTGCCTCCCCGTCCCCGAGAAAGCGAAGCGACAGCACAACTTCGTCGTCCTCCCTGTCCACGGTGACGGCGTGAACCCAGTCCCCGACCATGCCAAGAACTCGCCCCCCGAGCCTATAGTATGGACATTCGAAGAGGCGACAGGCAAGAACATTGTGGAAGGCGAAGACCCCGGTCCTGGGCCAATGGCTGAAGCTATCCACCATTGCTTGATACAGGCGGGCACCGCGAAGACAGTTATATTCCCGGATCCTGAGCAATTTGAAAGCGCAATCCCGCAGAGTCACCGCAAGGGCGAAAAGGGATACCACGTCAAGGCGCATAGGGGAAGCAAGGAGGGTGCGTCCAGAATAACACCTGAGAAGGAGCGATGAGTATGCTGACACTGCTGCTAGGATACCTCTTCTTCACCTCCGTGGGCATCGTATACGGCTTCAAGAAACCTCTAGCTTTCTTCGACTTCGCCTCTATAAACTCCATATCCTACACCGCCGTTCTCCGCAACACCTTCAATCTCGTCATCACCACACCGACCGCAGAGATCGAATTTGGAATGCTCGACCAGGCGGACTACAGCGGGATCAACGAATATGTGCAGAAGCACGGGTTACAAGATGCTAGTCTGGCGGCCACAAGGAGGGCTAAGAAGCTCAACGTCAACCCGCCTGCTGAGAAAGAGAATGGAACGAGTGGTGCTGCTGCTGCCGAGGAGGGGGATGGCGAGACAGAGCTGCAGAAGGCGGAGAGGATGTTGCAAGATCAAGAGGATGATGAAGAAGAGGACTACAATCCTGGCAGCGAAGGCGAGAGCGACGGCAGCGGGGAGGATAGTGAGGATGAAGAAGGTAATGGAGGCGACGAAGAGGGCGAGGGTGGAGAGTATGAGGAGGGATACGAGGAGGGTTATGATGAAGGCGAAGGCGAAGAGATGGAAGACCACGAAGAGCAATACTGATACTGCGGACCTAGATCACGTCACCCTATGTGGTAGAATAATGGCCGCACCCTTCTATGAACACCATTTTATCTTTTTACCTTTCTGCGTTTGATTTGCACATTTCGGGACACCCTCACTCCACATTCCATTTTCCCAGATACGCCAAGCGCCCTTCCATATTGCCGCCCATCACGCAGCCGTATAAACCCTAGCAATCTATCCACACACTCGCCTCACCAATAAATTAACACATGACTCGTCCATCTTGATTCTTCAAAAGTCGCTCATGGTTCTTCCCACAATTTTTCGTCTTCTATCCACTTCTCCTACGCTTGCGCCTTCGCCTTCCGCATTTTCCAGCGCCTCCAGCGGTTCTCCTCTGAAACACCCTCCAACAATGCCATAACCGGCTAAAGCGCTCCTACCAAAAAACCCCAGATCCCGGAAGCCAACATATCCTGCATCGCTCGCCTAGATACACACGATGGCTGTGCATGCGAAAAGCTCGATGGCAGTCGTGAGGCCTTCTTGGCGCGCGCTGCAGATCCTGACGCTGATTTCCATCTTCCTGTGCGTCGGAGTCGTGTATGTTGCTACGTGGGGGTCCATTGGCGGGATTGGGACGTATCTTCCGATTCCAATTCCAGATGTGGCTGGTTGGGGAGAGGAGGTGACGAGGCCGGAGGGTGGCGACGGGGATGGGGGGCAAGTGGAAGTGCTGCAAGGCCACCCAATCGAGCACTTGATGGAAGATGCGCGGAAAAGATTCGATGCAATGCTGAAGGATGAAGCCGCAAGTCTCGAAGACGCAGCGGCTAAGTATCGCGCGAGACGCGCTCGCCATCCCCCACCCGGCTTCGATGCTTGGTACACGTACGCGACGGAAAGCGGTGCCTTGGTTGTCGAATCTTTCTTCGACCAAATATATCACGATCTCGCGCCCTTTTGGGGCATGGATCCGCGTAGCTTACGTCAACTCGCACATGCCTTCAGCCCCAAGATATCGATCCGCGGCGGCGTCGTGGACGCAGAGGCGAAGAACAGCTACGAGAGGTTGAAGCAAACGATGAATATGATACAGACCCTGGCCAAGCATCCACAGGTCCGCTTACCAGATGTGAACGTCCCAGTCAATGTTAACGAAGAGGTGGGCATGTTAGTCCCGTGGGAAACGGTAGATACGACGCTGAGCCTCGCGGGGAATATTCTGGCCTCGCCAAACGATGTGATCGACGAATTTTCTCCCGTTGACGAAGAAGAATACGTAGACTTCACTTTTGATCCCGAGTGGCTTGATGGAAGGCTTATGCATCCTTCGTCCAACTGGCTCGGTCCAAGACCTTTGTGGTCGCTCGTTCAGCCTGCGTGTCCGCCGGACTCGCCCACGAGGAATGAACCGCTGCTCGAGGATATATGGCACTCAGAGGGCCATACGAGCCAGGAGCACTCTGCAGCTGCTCTACTACCCCTCGGCGCTCCCACCGGCACGCTACAAGGCTACGTCAAGAACTGGACGACAACCACAGACGTATGCCTCTTCCCCCTCCTTCAGGCTCTACACGGCGGCTTCGTGGCCCCTTCAACCATGGCGGTAACGCAGAAACTCTTTCCACTCTTCTCCTCCTCCAAGCTCTCCACGAGCAACGAGGCCCTCATCCCCAGCGTGGGCGACTGGAACGCTTCGGACTACATTTCCGCTCCTCAACCTTGGGCCGAAAAGACGGATAAGCTTTTCTGGCGCGGCGCCGCTACAGGCGGTAAAAATACAGCGCAGAACTGGCAGCGCTTCCACCGACACCGCTTCGTGTCGATGCTCAACGCGACGCATGTCGAGATTGCAGAAGGGCTGTTGCATGCCGGGAATGAGAGTATGATCGGGCTGGGTTATGCGCGAAATTTCCGACTTTTACCTGCCAACGAATACCATTTGGCCACACAAAAGTGTGGGAAAATGGCGGATTGGGTGAGCGGCTTGGCGGATGCTGCGTTCAGGGACTTGCGTTGTGAGGAGTGGGTTGAGGGCGGCGCGTGTCCGTACGTAGAGGAGTATTTCGGGGTAAAGAAAGAGGTGGATGAGGATGAGGGGCAAGGAAGTTGCAAGTACGCCGCCATCATTGACGGAGACGGTGGCGATGATGGCGGCGCTTTTCTTCAAGCTCTTCGAGCTGGGAAAGTCGCGCTGAAAGGGAGTGTTTATCAGCAGTGGTACGATGCTCGGGTTGTTCCGTGGCTACACTTTGTGCCTATGGATAATATGTTTGTGGATCTGTACGGCATTATGGAGTACTTCATGGGTACTACGGTTAGCAAAGATGCATCGGAGTTTGCGCATGCGCATGTTGAGCTGCCGAAGCATGAGCATCATTTCAAGACGCCGCATGGGAATGAAGAAGATGAGAAAGGTCACGAGCATGAGCCAGCCCATGGGGAGCAAATGGTCGACGACGAGGAAATGCATAATCACGAGCACGCTCCCGACGGCGTGGTGAAGCGCAGCGAGAACACTGGAGACGCGCACGACAAGCAAGCCAAGAAAATCGCCGAAGGTGGGAGAGAGTGGGCGGATAAGGTGCTTCGGAAAGAAGACATGCTGATCTACGTATATCGCCTGCTGCTGGAATACGCTCGCATCGTAGACGACAGTCGTGAACGATTAGGCTGGGTAGATGACCTCGTCAGAGAGGGAAGTTGAGACCCGCGTCTCTCGAAGAAAGCGCCTCCGATCACGTCCCTGGCCTGAATATCCGCAGGCCGAACTAAGGACGACGGATGACACCTCATTCCTTTTTACGCCGACACCTACAACCTGGCGGCCCTACACACCACCGACAATACCGCGACCTGGCGCGCACCGCTACGCATTGCACTCAGCCTCCTCCTCACACTCGCATCTACTCACTCCAAGACAGCGAGCAACTCCCCTCCGCTAATCACCCCCTCAATGTTCGGCATCCTCCTAGCATGCTTCGCCCTCGTCGCAGTCCCCATCATAGCAGTACAGTACCAACGCTTCATCGCCTCCTGCCTGCCATGCACCGATTCTGATGTGCTATCTGAGCCAGATGACACCGGACTCGACGGCGCGGGCGAGAAACCGCAATCGCGATCGGGTACCGACGAGAAGATACAGAGAGGAGCGGGTGCGAGTGTATCGAAGGAGGGGGGCATGAGGACGACGAGGAAACCTTGGGATCCGCCGTTTCCGATGAGCGAGAACAGGAAGGGGAGTGGGTATCTGGTGCTAGAGCCGAGTCCGCCAACGAGGAGGCAGGAGAATGCGACAGAGGAGCAAAAGGAGGAGATGGGAGATGGTGAGGTTAGGCAGGAGAGTGTGCGTCTACCTGTCACTGCGCCGGGGATCGATCGTCCTCCGGTCGACGAGCTTCTAAGGAACCGTAGCTCCGCCATGCCCAAAACTACTCCGACGGCATCTTCCCGCCCATCCGACTCCAGCTCCCGCCTCTCGCTCGTCCAAACATTCATTCTCATCTTAGCCTTCCTGATCTTCGTCTTCGCCTTCGCAATTCTAGTCGCACACTGCCTAGCCTGGTTCGTGGTCTACAAAACTGAAGCGCGGTTAGGCGAAGCGAGGAAGGGATTGCTGCGGGGCGGAGATATGCGTGTTTGCCTGTGTGCGCGGGGATGAGTAAGGATACGTCAGAAGAGACAGTGCTAAGGCTTGAAGTAAGCTGTGCGGAGACGAAGGAATATGCTTACAGCGGGAGATTGGATCGGGAGGAAGAAGAGAAGAATTGGTATCATTACTCAAGCTGGACTAAAAACTTGGCGTAAAAGGAAGCTTGAAGATGTGGTGATAAAACTTACCCACCTGTGTTATAATCCCGCGGGTATCATCATGCGCTTTTGATCCATAAATCATAGCCCAATAAATTCCAAAATGCCTCTCGACCGCCACAAGAAACAGATATACCAGTATTATGTTCCTCTTCCAAACGACCCAATAT
Source organism: Trematosphaeria pertusa (assembly GCF_010094035.1). Taxonomy (NCBI): domain Eukaryota; kingdom Fungi; phylum Ascomycota; class Dothideomycetes; order Pleosporales; family Trematosphaeriaceae; genus Trematosphaeria; species Trematosphaeria pertusa. The sequence continues at coordinate 2,520,670 of NW_022987212.1, read as the reverse complement.
TCATCTAACACTCCTTGGATTACATTAGGGGAACTAATCCCTCACCTCTCTCATGCTCTGCCCATTCCCCACATGTCCCGTCCTCCCCAGCTCACTCAACCTCGACGCAACAGGCGAAATCCGACCCTCTCCCGACATCCTCCCTTCAATGCCATCCATAGGTTGATGACCTTCTCTCGATGGCGTGCTCGCCATGCGGACTGCTTCTTCGGCCACAATAGCAGCGACGTTAGGGCGCTCAACTTGTGCTGCGTTTTCGGGGTCGTCCGGGGGGTGGAATAGTGCGGCCTGCATCTCAGTGTCAGCATCTCGAAGGCGGAGGAAAGGTGGAAGCAGGAAGGAGGAAGCTTACCTCATGATCGTCAAAGTCCTGGCCAGGGTTCACAGTTTGGTATTCGACGGATTTGACGATCTTATACATGGCCCACGCGAGGAGGGTGCCCATGAGCGGCCCGAACCAGTAGATGTAATGGTATCCCGGGAAGTTGTGCGTCACCACGCACGGTCCAAAGCTTCTTGTCGGATTCAGACTGCCTCCTGTGAAGAATACTCCGACCAACTCGGCCACAAACAGCGCCAACCCGATTCCTATGGGCGCTAGGAAAGTGGCCTTGTGTTTCTCGGCAGCGAGCATGAAGATGGTGAAGACAAGGAGAGAGGTGAGAAACATCTCTATGAATACGCCTTGCGCTTTCGAAGTTCCGGAGCCGAGGGTCGTGCTGACATTGAGAGGGCCGGGGAGGATGGCGGAGATTACGCCGGCGGCGCACATGCCGGCGATCATTTGGGCGATGAAGCAGAGGGCTGCGCGGGTCGTGGTCAGGGCGCCGATGAGGTAGAGACCCAGGGTAACCTATGTGAAGTCAGCATGCGTGGGTCCTCTTCCATCTCGAGTGACAATGGAGCGGGAAGCCATGTGCTACTTACAGCAGGATTAAACAAGCCCCCACTAACGCGGAAGAACACCCACACATTGACCATCAAGCTAAACCCAAAAACCAAACTGATATACAGCAGCACACTCGTATTCGGCGCCTGCGTGATGCTATTCTGCTCCTGGCCCGCCGTCGCCGCATCGCTGTATACGGCCGCCGTGTTGGCGACTTGGGTCCCTCCGAAGGCGAAGAAAAGGAACATGAAGGTGCCGGCGAACTCGGAAGCCGCAGCGACGAGTTCGTTGCGCCATCTGTTGGTCAGCCAGGGAACACGAGAGCGTTTCTGGCTGGTGTTGCCGTTGGTACGGCCGTTCGTCTGACCATCGTTCCGGTGGCTGTCTTTGGCGTTCAGAGGGAGGATGTTGCGTGACAGCGGGGCCATGGCTTCACACAACGCCGTTCGCTGCGCAGAGACGAAGAAGGGCTAGGCAGAACAGCTCTCGGCTGCCAGACGGTCTGCAGCACACAAAGGAACTCGCGAAAGCTAAACGGCGGGAAGCAAGAAAACGTGGGAAGCGGGAAGTGTGGAAGGAAAAAGGGTCCCAGGCTAGACGTTATGAAGGAGTGGTAGCGTTGTGGTAGACTGTAGGCTGGTGCCGCGCCGACGACAGTGGCGTTTTGTCTAGATGTGTGTGGGGCCGGACACGGCAAGGCGTGCTGAGCATCATCCATGCGGCCCAAAAGCTGAAAGACGTGTCCCCAGCGCAGCTGCAGACTGATCTGCTCGAATGGTGATGGCATGCGACCAGCTGCCGCTCCGTGGCTGCGTAAGGCGCCTGCCAGCAGTGGCCCATGGCAGTATGCGCTCAGACGTGGAGCGGGGTTTGTGGAGCTGGGGAAGCACCATCAGGAATGCCGTCCGTGGATACGCGTGGCGGCGCTGAGGCTGCGTGTTGGGATGGGTGAAGGTAATGCCAGTGGTGAGTTTTGATGATGCGTGGATCTGGTGCGGGTGCGGATCGGCGCAGGGAGGAATGCCAAGCACGCCAAGCTGTGAATTAAGGTTATCGATAAGCGAGCGATGACGTCGTGCCATTGGAGCCGAGCATTCCGTTGTCTTCACCGCGGCTGACGTCTCATTTCGACGGGACGGGAACGCTCGGGGACACTTCTCAATATGCCAATTCCTCACTGCTATGCTTCTCCTTTCCTTTTCGGCCTTTCGTACCCCTAGTAATCGCTTAGTTATGCCGCGGTCTGGAACCACGGAACTCCGGGCAGCAAACACCATCTCATCTTGCCGACCACCCAGCTCTCCCGCAGTACATTTTTTGGGAGTAGAGCAGCGCAGGGTTCGGCCGAGAGCCGCGCTAAGTTGCAACGCCGAATTACCGAGCGCAGGCTGACGATGGGGCTGTCCAGACGATGATCTGACCACTTTCGCACGAAACACGGGGTCACGATATCCACCCCACCTATGGAATCGGAGTATTAGATGGAGAGGGTATAAGTGTGGGAGAGTGCCCGTGGTGCAACCCATCTCCACATCTTCACGAAATCCAAGAGGAGGAAGATTGGGACCCCGGTTTCGCAATGTCCAAGTATAACCTCGTCGAAGTCGACACCCTCGACTTTCTCACTATCGTCAATGACGAGATGGATAATATCTCGCATTCACCAAATCCAGCAGTCAAGGCCGGAGGCTCCTTTATGCACATCCCCTTGACAGATGTGCAGAATCCACAAGCGTACGGAGGAGCTAAGAAGCAGATGAGGATGGATAACATTTGCTGCGGAGCACATGGACTGTCGCTGATGATCGTATGATCGCTTCCCTTTTCCGCCACAATCTTCCGCATCTGTCTAAATATGTGACAGACAGTCACGAGGGGAAATACTAAGCATACACTCCTCTTCGATGCCGGACCGGAGGAAGAAATCTTCGAGAAGAATGCTTCACGACTACGAGCAGACCTAGGTTCGGTCGAACACATTCATCTTTCGCACTACCATCGCGACCACTCCGGTGGCCTTTTGAAAGCCATTCGCATGATCAATTCCGCGCGACCGGCAGGCGCCTCTCCAGTCACCGTCGACCTCCACCCCAACCGACCTGAGTTCCGTGGCATCAATGCTGGCGGATTGCCCATCACGCTGGAAGCTGACCCCACCTTCGACGAGGTCGAGCGAGCCGGTGGTATTGTCACCAAGAATGCCGATGCACACACAGCCCTAGACGACACCTTCTTCATATCTGGAGAGATACCCCGCATTACGCCGTATGAGCAGGGGATCCCCGGCGGTATTAGATTGGACAAAGCAGACGGGGAATGGCAGCCCGACCCATTGATCATGGAGGAGCGCTTCACTATGGTGAACTTGAAAGGTGCGCCGCGGCGCGAAATAGCCCCAGGAGGACCTGGCGCTAACACTGTCTGCAGGCAAAGGCCTCGTCCTTTTTACTGGCTGCTCTCATGCTGGCGTCATCAATGCCATCATCCACGCTAGCGAAATGCTCCCAAATGTACCCATGTATGCGGTTGTGGGAGGATACCATCTTGCCGATGCCCCTGATGAGAAGATTCAGAAGACTGTCAGCGACTTCCAGGATCTGAGCCCGAAAATTTTGATGCCGGGCCACTGCTCTGGATGGAGGTTCAAGAATGCTTGGGATCGGGTCAATCCGGGTGGTATGGTGCCAGTGTTCGCCGGCCAACGATACACACTTTAAATTCACGCAAAAGAGGGATGAAGTATACTTTTTTTGTGCTCCACGTCCGAACTTCTCTCTCCTATCTTCACATTATCATACAACCCTTAGCAACCACAGGTTGGCCTACGGCCAGTCCAGTCCCAACAAACAACAAAGTGGTGTTCCGCTTCGTGTGACTGCTATGTCTCATGTTCAGTTTGTGCCGAATCCTGACTTTGATATACTTAATACGCCGCCTGCCGCTGCAGGACCTCGATCTCGCGTAGCAAGGCTTAGTCTAATAGCGCAGGCATAGGCGGACAATTGTGTTGCGGCACAAATTCGTCGGTTGGCCCAAGCTAGGAGGATGAAGGCGATGCTAATCTAACCGTAAACTGCGTGTGGGAAGATGCATATCTCGTCGTATAAGATCTCATGGTTGGCGAGGCTCTACTCGTGCGGTAGGATCGCTCGTTCTTTAACGCATCTTGAAATTAGTGGGGGGAGTGTGTCAGCGGTTGGCAAAGCACGCTCCCAATGTAGCTGTCTTGAAATCTGAGCGTGATTTGGCGGTTCTAGAAGTACTTGCTGACGTGTGATGGAAACCGAGGGCGGAAAATTCACAAGTAATCGCCTAATAATGTCGACAATGTGCGACTGGGAAATTGGGCCTAGAGAAGTTGCCGAGCACGCCGAGTTACCCGTACAATAGATCGACCAGCAACCCCGTCATCGTATACTTAGACCAGGGCTCGCGGAAGTCTCGCCCAAGTCGTAGCTGCCCGAGCGCCAAATCCAATCCGGCATTCCCGTCCTCATCGCGCTTCCTCTTCCTGATGCTTTCTCTCGGCGGAAGCTTGACTTCCACATGGATCTCCAGATGGCGATATCTCTTCACCGTCCAGACTTTCACCGACAGCTTCGCATATTCGCGCTTCAGTAAGCCTAGGGAAAACTCTTCGCAGGAAGTAACCGCAAGTCTCAGCTTTTCTTCCGGACAACTTTCCTCGTAAGGACCAGTTTTGAAGACGAACTCCACACGGCCTAGTATGCAGGCCTTCAGAGCTTCGGAGAATGCCCAGCTCTTAGTCCAGTCGCATCTTCCAAGTGCGGCCTCCTCGTAAGGCCTGAAATCGAACGTAATCCTCTTGGCTGTGCTGTCCCTCTCCGAGAGGTATGCGAAAAATTCTGCGTCCGCCGACCAGGGAGCGAAAAAGGAGCTCGAAATATGATAAAAGAGCTCGAAGCGAATCAAGCTATTTGTCTTGCTCGATTTTGGTATTTTTGCACACACGTGCAAGACCCCCTGCCGGTGGAAAAGGCCCATTGCTTCAGTCATAATTTGTCCGTTCGCGAGGAGCCAGGGTGGCAAGCCTTTCGAGTCCACGCTTGGCTCGCCGTATGTTGCGCATACGGCAAACCGTTTGCTGATGTGATGGGTGTGCAGTTGCGTGCCGTTCCATGCGAAATGGTATACTCGGTCTCGCATCTCGAGGGACAATTTAGAAAAGTAACATGGTTGCATTAGGGTTATTTGGCGTGCCTTTCGACTTCGAAGTTCGGCTTTCGATAGTAAGGCTCGCGATCAACGGGATGTTCGATGCGTTGCGTAAGATAGCTGGGAGAGAATGAGGTCTCTGAGGACCAAAGCGGAAAGAGATTTGGAGGAGAAGAAAAAAGGATCGAATTAAGGTGTGTTTAATTACACCCGAACCGTACCGGACTTCCACGATCTCTTCCAGGTGGCACCGGTAGTGCGGTACTGGCGATTCTTGGCTTCATGGGCGTCAACATCGGGGACGAACCAAGAACACCTATTCAATAATCCACGAAGTGTAATTCGGGATGGTCTATTGGGTACGCTGCTCTGTGGATCTCCCGCGGTCTTGACTACCATCTTGAAAAGATGGTTAGCGAAAGAGCCTCAGGAGAATCATGCAAAGAAGCGTCCCTAACAAGCCGCGCAGACTTACCCTCAAATGACATGCTAGCCAGGCCGACGAAAGATTCATTGAGAAGCTGGGTACGATTTCGCAGTACATCGAGCCACCTCTGGATCTCGAAGTCCTTGGGATATCAGGCCCATTGCTGCTAAAGCTTCCGCGGAAAACTTCTGTGGCAACCGAATGCCACTCCAGAATGTCTTCGACCATGCCAGCGTATTCAGGAAGTCGATGACGACAGGACTGTAGAGCGGACTACTTCTCGGAAACCCCAGTGATCAGATGCTTTTGATGCTCTTTGATTCCCATGCGTATAATTGCCATTTCCAACTCGCTGAGGTCCAATTTCAGATAGCCGACGAGTATCATGTAGTTTGAGGCGATGGATCTTCTGCAGGTAAATGTGGCGAGGAGAGCGCCTTTCTCGAATGACTTAGGCTTTTGTGGAAGCCCATCTGAATGCGTTGGCCCAATAGAAGTGCATGTCGTCCGAAATACACAGTCGTCTCGGACAGCCTCCGTTCCCTAGCTTTTCGCAGCCCCTTGTGCGCCCTAGGAAGTGCCGATCAGGAGCTGTCGATCTTGCGGCTCGTTCGTTTGGCGAACGGTTGCCGATAGTCGAAAGGGCAACGGCGGATCTACTACAATTACAACTAATCATAAAGTCAGCAGCATACCATTCCAGGCACCTTTCTCATCCTGAACCAGAACTTGCTTTGCGATGCATTATACTAACTTGATCTAGATCCGTAGGATCATAGGGCTTCCCGGAGACGTTGATAGGCCGCATTTCGCTCGGGTTTCGCAGCGAGTCCGACTTTGGACTGGTCTTGAAAGCAATTTGTAATGCTCCATAAAGAAACTATACTTTAGATCGTTTACGGGTGCACGCCCAGACGTGTTGCCGCCCTCGTGGCGCCGCTCCCAAAGTGCGGTCCGGGAGTGTTTCGAAAAGAAGGTTGGATCGATGTTAAATTGCCAACCGAAAGCTTTCGACAAACGCAGGATCCAGTCCTCGGAGAATATGCGGGCGACGGACCGTTTACGCCTTGTTGTGTAGTGATATGATCCTTCAGACCCGGATCGTCTTGAACTCAGTATCGCATCCCTCGCATTCCACGGTCGTGTCGCTGCATTCCAGCCGTCTAACTTAGCTCTTCGATCTGAGGCCGCTTTCCAATTTTTGGTACTTTCCAATCCCTCCATCTCAAGTTCGGATTGTTCCTCTGATAGCCTTGATGGCGATACGATAGTCGCCGCCATTAGCAAGTGCCTAGCTTCTTGATCACATATGTTCTGGGCCTGTTTCTCTCGGACTTTAGAGTTGACCTTTGCCTGATCTTCTTCCACCTTGAGGATTTAGGCTTGCCGGCCTGCTGTTGCACGGACGCATATTGAGATTTGGGGCTAGCGGAGGGAGTACCCGGGGAAGGCGAATTGCGGACGTTCAGGCTTGCTTTGCTGGCGTTTTGAGGGGAGACTGCCGAGTGCGCATTTGCTCCTGGAGTATTTCCGGCTGCCACGGAGCCCGGAGCTCGAGAAGCAGCCAGCATGGCGTCGCAGTACGACCGTGCATACTGTCTGAAGAGGGTCTAGTCTGCGGCGGGAGGCCCGGATCGTGCGAGGTTGAAGAGTCCATGGCAGAATTCATCGGACTGTGAGGTTCCAACCTTGGAAGGTCGTTTTTCCGATCCACGGCCGCGGCGTGCTTAGTCACCTTATGGCCTAGTCTAGATATGTGCAAGCGCACATGAGCCACCTGGGCAGCCGCAAACACTCTAACAATTGTCCACGAACAGAGCATACCTCTGGAGGTACCATCCTCCAGCACCTAGTCAGCATTTCGCGCCCAATTGGGGAGCTGGCATTGTTCCAAACGCGGACGCGGCGTGGCGATTCTGTCATGATAACTGAACAGCACTGTCTCGTCAATCGCAGTGGACTCTCCGGCTACCCAGTCTTCATGGCCCTTTAGGCGACCTAATTCGAAATATTCGAAAATAAAACAGAGAAACATGTTCAAATGAGGACGCTAAAGAGCTCCAAGCCCCTGGAATCACAGACCAGTCACTGGACTGCTCTAAGAATGAAATGGTAGTAAGAGAAGAGACGAGCCGCACCGAATTCAAACCCTAGAAGCTCTTCATCCTCCAGATGATTCTGAAGATACGCCATTCTTTTAAGCCTTGTGCTTGGGGAAGCCATGCTTGTGCGCCTTGGCCATCCATATACAGTATGACCAAGTAACGACTATCGCGGTTGCCGCACTTGATGATCGTCCAAATCGACCACCTCGTCCGTTGCGGTCGGCAATCGTCGCAGACGCTTTCGCACGCTCTCGGCAGGCAGAGTTTTTGTCCACTCCACTTCATACTGCCGTGGCCTACGAGTCTCTCCTCGGACTCCTCACGCTCATGCTTCACTCCTAGCTCCTCCTGTCGTCGCCGCTGCAACTGGGTGAGTGCCTCCCTAACTTGGCCATCGCCACAAGGGTCGCACAGGGGTGTTGGAGACCTAGGAGGAGTTGGCGATGGGGTACTGGGAACGATACCTAGGTCCTTAAGTGCTTCTGTGCGAGCATTGTAAGTCGCTAATAGTAGACAATGGAAGTTCTCACTTGTAGTTCGGTATCGAAAGATGTAGGAAGCAAAAGGTCCTCCCGCTACAGAAACTTGGATCACGTTTCCGGTTTGTCGCTCCTCTGGTGCTGTCAATCTGTGTTCAGGTCAGTTATCGTCCATAGCGTGAGCGGATCGTTATTTTACAAGCGCGACGTACCCTACTGTTTGGTTCACGGCATCTCCGCGAACCGTTGTGGCTTTCGCGGCTTTCTCGCTGACGGCCCCGAGTTCGTCGAAGTCAAGGCGAGGCACCTCGGCCGCCCGCACCCGCTGCATGTTGGCGATGAAGTGGAAATCGAGCTTAATTTGTCCGGTCTCCGCTAGCTGCCGCGTAAGTTCCTCGCTGACAGAGCTGCTGTATTCATCTGCGCCTTGGTTCAGTATTCGAAGCGACGCATGACGCGCAGTCCTCCCACCTATTATCAGCTCCGCGAACTTGAACTTCTGCACATAAGTCTTCTCATCCACTGTGATCTGACCGCCGCCGCAGATGTAACTCTCACATCCGTCCTTAGGGCTGATGTCGATAGAGGGGACGAGTATGAATTTGCCATCCAGACTGATGTCTGGTTGAACGTCGGAGGTAGGGTTGAACGGTGGCCTATATAGGTACCGGACTGAAAACTCGGAGCCGCTTGGAGCCTCGACGTACTTCAGAGTCGTGTTTGCGGGAGTGGGGGTGGCGTCACTGTCGTCGGCTTCCAGATTGTACTCGAGCAATGGGGTTCCATCTACCTCAATCGTGACCTCGAAACCGGGATGACCGGTCGTGATTGCCATGACGGGCGAAGTTCCATCCGCAATTGCGAAGTAGAGGGCGGTGGTATCGGGCGGAGGAGCGAGGTAGAGCAAGACCGAACAAGACGGTAGGTAAGAACGCTGGTCCCCCCTTCTCACGATTGCTGAGGTGAGAGAGAAGCGCAAGATGAGAGGCTAACCGAAGGGCGTTGCCGATTGCAGGCTGGAAAGGAGCGGCTTAAGGACAACCCCGTGGACAAGACAGTAGGAGAAGCATTACTTAATCAAATATGGCAAGCTAACAAACCAATGAGTCCAGAGCACCACCAATACCCAGAGCGGCCCAGAGCATTGAATTATCCCCAGAGATGGTCCCGGAACGAACAGTGCCTATATCGCCAAGCCATTTGTGTCGTGAGCATCATTCCGCAAACCTTTGCCAATCGCCGCATCTGCACTGAACCAACAAGTATCCCCCTTATGTGTCCATAAAGCGAAGATGTGGAACCAAGCAAGCAAGTCGAAGCCTGATATCAGCCAACCACAGTAGCCTCATGGAGTCGTAACTAGAAAAATGCAGCGCAGTGTGTTGTCTATCCTATCCGCCGAGAGCTGCCTGAAATGTCGTGGTTTCCAATTCGTAACGCCTTAGGTTAGATCTATGGTTTCCATGCCGTCCTCGTCGATTATGACTGTGAGCTTTCGGCGCTTAGCGGAGACGAAGGAGACCTCGTCATCGTCATCGTCGCCGTTAGCTGGCACGTTGTGCCCTCGGGGGCGTTCCCGCTTGACCTCTAGCTTCACCTTGCGCGCGGCTTCTTGCTCCTGCCAATGAGTCAGCTGCGACTCTAGACGTAGTCCTGCACTGACACCCACCTTCTGACGCTTGAGAAGCTCTCTCATCTCCTCGGGATTGAGCGTGTTGATGTCACGCTCCTCCAAGGGGACCGGGCTGAGGCTCCGCGGGATTACCATGAGGGACTTCAGTGCGTCTGAAAGCGCACGGTCAGCAAATCATTCTCTTATCCGGAGAGAACGCTATACTGACCCCTCGAACGATGTTTGAATTTGTAAATTGCGAACGGCTTCTTGTCTGGGTCGACGTATTCATAATGTAAGACTGTGCCCTTGGAGACGGGAGTTGGCGCTCGCAGGCTAGATAGGGGTGAGCATCAGAGCCGAATCGTGCGCTGCTGCTAGACCTACCTTGTTGAATGCGTTGTCCCTCTGCCTTTAAGCGCTTTCTCCGGAATGGTCCCCAGGTCAGTCATCGTCGCTTGACGCGGTCCATGGTGACTGTCACGTAAGTTTTTGACCGCATAGGCCTCAACCTTGATCTCCCCCATTTCTTTTAAAGTCTTCATGAGTTCGTCTCCCGCTAAACCGAGGTCGGAATCGTCTGAAGGCCGAATCAGCTAATTGCAGTAGACTGAGGGGCCGAACCCACCAATTGTTAACTCGGAGAAGCAGAACTTCTTCAAGAACCACTCTTCATCGATTACGGTGTTGGCGCCTTTAACTGTCATGTCGGTCGTCTGACCATGGAAGCTACTCGGTCTCATGAAAGAGCCGCGCGTCCATTTTCCATCTAGCAAAATCACAAACAGAACGGCCGTGTCGGGATAAGGCTTTGTGAGGGTATGGCGGACCTCAAATTCCTCTCCAGACTTTGCTTCGATGTACCTGGAAAGGTGACGATATACTTAGCAGATGTCTCACATCAAAAGAAGGGGGACGGAGGGCTGGGGTCCATCGCCCTGGCATGCCTTAGGTCTTTACCCGCTGAAGATCTTCCAGGAAGAGCTTTCGCAGGCAAAGCTGGGACACGCTGGAGCGTGGACCGCGACCTACGCACCTGGTCACAGTGTCTCTTGAGTCGTCGTTTTCGTCATCGTCGTATTCTCTGAAGGTGGCGGTACGGTTAGCGGGCGTTCAAAAAGCTAGGGCACAAACACCAGATGTTGGACAGTTTTGATGTCTGGGAGGGATGCTCTAATTGTTGGAACTCGGTGCGTATAAGGCCAAAGCTTTTACTTACTGCGCACAAGTTAGCATGAACAGTATTCTGCTATTTGTACCGAGCCCTTGATACCTTAAGCGCCGTCCCATTGCAGATGATCTCGACTTTGATGCGCGGATGGGATTCGGTGATGGCCATTGATGCGGTGCGCCGGACTGCAAGCTTCAAGCGGGGCGTTGGCACGAGGCTGAGTTGAGACAGGTGCTGAGTGCGGGGAGACGAAGGAGGCAACAAGGGCAGGCCGTGTTTGAAGATGCTGCTCGGCACGGGCGTCTCGCTGCCATGAGCAGGGTGGAGTGGTGGGGGAGAGTGAAGCCCTGGAGGTTAAGTAGGGGGACGTCGGTTCCAAGGTTGCCCCTGCCTGACAAATAAGGCGTCGCGCTAAACGCGGTCTCACGTGCCATCAAAAGCTGGCCCCGGAACACCAACGTCACAGGATCCAAAAATTCACCCATCAACATCTTCCCACGTCCGATAGCCTGGGTATGCTGCCTTGAGTAGAATCAATGAAAGCTGGGCACCGTTTGTACAGCCTGTTTAGCTCCAACCTACAATGCCCAATCGACGAGGCGTTCGGTCGGCGGTGGACGAACGGTATCACGCCATAACAATGTAGATCCAAGAAACAGAGATCTATTCACAGCGGGAGGATTACCCCCCGAAAAACTATGCTAGGTATCTATGAAAGCTTACGCCTCGCCGCCAGGCGTTTAAAAATGAAGATATTACGCCAACATGGCGAGGAATTGCAGTCCATCATCCCAGAACAGAGAGATTTGACCATGAACTCCAGCAAAAGGACCCAAACCGCCAATGCCCGTGTGTGCGAAAGCCGGTAAGCACGCTATGCAGTAAAAGCCAAGTCGTTATCGTGAAGACCTCGTCCATGCTGCCACCCAAGGCCGAGCCGTCTCATGTGCTGCTTCCGTTTCCGATACTCGGATCCGACTGTGCTTCGACGTCGTGCGAGAAAAATCCACGCTGCAGGATATCGCTGTATCCCAGGAAAGACATGCATCCAATCGACGAAGAAGCCTCTTCTCGCTCCCGGCCCGGGTATTCAAAAAGCCGCTCCGAACATATCAGAAGCATCAGCCATTACCAAGCCCCGACGCGAGCGGAGGCGCCCATGCCATAGCTACCGCTCAAGAGCTGGTCTCGAATCGACATATTGCCAGCGGGGCCGCCTACGGGGGGATGCGGCGCGTCGCTGTCCATCCAGCCTAGGCTTCCACGTAGCTCGTTGACCGCCTCTTGCATGCGGCCGCCCGATGCTTCGTTATGCTTCGCAATCTTCTGGTCCCATCCGCCATATTGTAATTGTATGCCTCCAGCCTTCTTAGCTGCCTCTCGAATCACAGCTGACCATGCCTTTGCCATCTCTTCATAGGCCTCCTGCTTATGCCGGTTGTGTTGGTAGGTGTCCCAATCGGGAAGCCGATGGATGAATTCGGTGGCGCCGTCCAGGAAGGCGAGCGATGTGGCGGGCTGGGATTCGTTGGGGGGCAGGAAATGAGGGGTGAAGTCTTTCAAGGCATCGAGAAGCTCGATGAGGTGCTGCCGGACACGGTTGTAGGCATAGTCTGATGACGCCCGGCCGCCGAAAGGAAACGCTGACTGGAAGGTCGACTCGTATTTAGCCAGCACCTCCAGCGTCGACTGCACGCTCGGCCGCGGTGCCGTGGTGACGACCTCGTTGCCAATGCCGGAGTGGCGTTCGCAAAGAGACTGCAGCACGGTGCGCATCTCATCGGCGCTGAGAGTCTCCAGGAGGCGCGGTAGGGGCAACGGTCGGCCTGAGATGTTCGTCCGCAGCCGCTTCATCGGGTGGCGCGGGAGGAGCCGGTTCTGCACGGCTGGCGAGCCAGAGGGGGATGCCGACATTCGGTCGTCGTCGCCGCCGCTTCCATCATCGTCGGCTTTGCGCTTGCGGCCAGACATGACCGAGTGCGAGGAAACTGGAGAGAAGAGGCTGTCAGTGCTCCTGCAGGCGGGGTGGTTGTGTACAAAGCGTGGGCACATACTGGTGCGGGAGGGCGAGAGACGGTGGTTCAGCAGATGAGGAGGGGGCCCAAAGGTCTGGTTGATGACATTCATGCTGGTGGCGGCCCGCAAACGGAGGCGGACGCAGCGACTACGCGGTCCACGGCTGGAGAGCGAGGCGCACGGGTGAATGGCAGGCGGGGGGGGCGCGCGTGCGTCGGTGAAGGTGCGCAGCGTTGGGTTGCAGGCAGGTGTTGTTGATGTGTGGAGCGGAGAGGAAGGAAGGAGCTAGCCGACGGGACGGATTTGGCAAGCACGGGCCGCACCAACGTGCCTCTCTTGCTCTCTGCAGCAGCCAATCACGTCACATGGCCAAATGCAAACCTTGGAATGCATCCGCGAAACATCACCAGAGGCAGGCTCCAGCTAGCCGCCCTTTCACGTATCGCGGGGGGATCGTGCTCGCTGCACCGCGGCAGCAGCAGATCTAGTGAATTTCTATCAAGAAGCATACCCGCCGCGACTCCTTTTCGGGAACCGCAGCGCCAATGCTCCTTGCCCGTGCATGCTGACAGTCCAGTCCCTTCATTTGGACTGCATAATGCGACGCACTATACACCACTTACCTCATACTTGGCTAACATGCACACCCAGATAGCCCATACCAGCGCTATATAGACCCTGCAGCTAAGCCGTCTCCCGAATCACAGATATAGCGACTGTGCCGCCACCAAGTCTCTCCTCACCAGCTCGAGCGCCGCCGTGAACTTTTGTTCGAGCTCCTCGCTGCCCATGACCTTGGCGGCCTGGGCAATCTGTCGCAGCAGCTCCTCCAGCCGCCTAAACAGCCGGATGAGACTGCCTTCGTACACGTCGGTCATTTTGCTGCAAGGAATCAGTGTATGCGCTGCATGTCGATGACAACCGTGTCTACGCACCAGATTTCTGCAAAGGAAGCGCCCTTCGACCAGGCAAAGACTACTTCCATGAGCTCGCACTTGAATGATTGGAGGTAGTCCGCTTCATTGACCGTCAGCTTGCTCTCTTGTGAGACTTTGGCAATGACCCTGGCCTGCGCCTGGATGTCGCGGAAGGGCTTGGCCAGCTGCTCCTTCAACGCTGGTGTCTCCTTGCTCTTCTCCTCGAAGATGAAGCAGCTCAGGCAGGCAGCGCACTGCTGCGGTGTCAGCTCGTTGAAGAAGCGGTTGAAGAGAAGCTCGCTCAGCACAAGCTCGTCGCCGGTGCTAATCTCGCACGCAACACGGGCTTTGATCTGCACCACGTCGGCCTCGTCGATGAAGCCTAGGCGGCGCAAAACCCGCTTGCGGCTCTTCAACTCATCAAGCTGGATGACCGACAGCGCATTCGCTATATCTTTCTTGAGGTTCTTGATCTTGTCTCCGAGCGCCACTTTCTTTGCGTACTGGCTATAGAGCTCGGGCAACCTCGGTGAATTGTGCAGAGGATTTGAGAGGAGGCGCGATTCCAGCACCTCGATTTTCTACTAACGTCAGCTTCCTCGTCCTTCGTCGCCCGGCCGAGACGTACCCGAAGCAGCCGCTTGAATCCTTCGTCGTGGATCTTCATATTTTCGATGGGATCTAGAATAGCAATGCCGTCGGGAAACCGCTTCTTCACCTCTTCCAACGCTTTGCGAACATTGTTCTTCTTCTCGGTTGACTTGACATCGTCCGGAAGGAACACGCGGAGATGGCCGATTGAATCGATGCTCGACAGAAGCACGGGCACGACTTCCATCTTGCCTTTCTCCCCAGGGCCAGGCGGACGGACGCCCGGAGGCAGATCACTATTACTTTGCTGCACGAACTTGGTGTCACTGGACACCAATAGGAGAACTTCGGCAACATACGATTGCTGGGGAGTGAGAATCTCGCCCTTGTTGGCTTTGCGGGGAAGGCAGTTGACGACGGCACCCCAACCAAAATCGTAGTCCTTGAATTTGACCTTCACCAGGCGGCCAGACTGTAAGAACTGTAAGCAGTAATTTGGATGCATGATCACATCGCGCATGTCTTTCGTATGGCTGTCCAATTGCTGCCGCAGCTGATAGTAGTCTTTGACAGTCGTCTCGTCAACGATGGCCATATTCGCTCTTTCTGTCTCGAGCTCTTGCAGTTCTGCCGAGAGTGTTAGCAAAGGAACTCATCGAGGGAAAATTAAGACACTGACGCTTCTCGAGGTTGGAGACACTGGCGGTGTTCTGGAACTGGAAGAAGCAGTGCTCCAGCATGAACTCGGGCGAGATGCCTTCCACTCTCATCAAGTTGAGGATCATGTTGTACCCGAGATGGAAGGCAGAGTTCAGGTTGTCTTGCTGTCCGCGCACAATCTCCTTGGCCACTGCTGGCTCCATTTGCTGATCGATCATCATGATAACAATACCGCGTTCGTCAAGACCACGACGACCGGCGCGACCGGACATCTGAATGAACTCGGAGGGTGTTACCCATCTCTGCGAAACACCATCGAATTTGCGTACGCTGGTAAAGACGACTGTCTTAGCCGGCATGTTCAAGCCGATAGAAAAAGTCTCGGTAGCGAACAGGACTTTGATGAGGCCCTCTTGGAACAGAATCTCGATGGTCTCTTTCAGGATAGGCAGCAGACCGGAGTGATGGACGCCGATGCCTCTTCGAAGCAGAGGAAGAATGTGCTGGATCTGGGGCAGCGAACGGTCTTCCTCGGACAGCATCTCAATAGCGCTGTTGAAGACCTTGGACACCATGGCCTTCTCCGATTCGTCGTTGAAGGCGAGCTGGCTCATGGAGAGGGCATAGTTCTCGCACTCCCGCTTGCTGAAGCTGAAGACGATGACTGGGTTGTAGCTCTTGACCATGATCATCTTGACGATCTTGTAGATGTCCGTCTGGTCCTTGTTGCCGCCCTTGTTGGTCCGCTTGTCCTTGCCTTTGCCCCTCCTCTTGGCCATGAGATCTGCGGGATCGCTTCCGGCCTTGTCGGAGATGGACGCCATGGCCTTCTGGAAGTTCTCTTCGCGGAACACGCCCTTTTCGTCTACGACCAGGTGGATGCCGTCGGCGCCTGCGGGAAAGAAGTAGTGCTGTAGAGGGGTGGGACGGAAGTCGGTGTAAACGACGTGGCACGGCTGGCTGTGTGTCTTGGTGATCCACTCTGCGAACTGCATGGCATTGGGGATGGTGGCGGACAGGAAAACGTAGCGGACCTTGTCGGGCAGGAGGATAATGGTCTCCTCCCACACGACGCCTCGGGACTTGTCACGCAGATAGTGGACCTCGTCGAAGATGACCCATGCCACCTCGCGCATGATCTCGGAGCCTCTGTACAGCATGGAACGCAGAATCTGGCTCCCGTTAGAGGGCGCTACTCTTGTGGGGGTGGAAGGACGCATACCTCGGTAGTCATGACCAGACAGGTGGCCGTGGGGTTGATTGTGACATCGCCCGTCATGAGACCCACGTCGCCGAACTCGGCCATGAACTCTCGGTACTTTTGGTTGCTCAGCGCCTTGATGGGGCTGGTGTATATGACGCGCTGGTTGTTCTTCAGGCATTGCGCGATGGCGTACTCGGCTACGACAGTCTTTCCTGCCGACGTGTGCGCCGAGACCAGCACGCTCTCATTCCGCTGTATCGACGCGATGGAGACCTGCTGGAAGGGGTCGAGGGTGAAGGGCCATGTCTTGGCGGGCTCCGCGGGCGCCTTGTGCTCCGAGAGGGGCACGTAGTCGCAGCCGGGCGGAAGGGCGACCTGATGGCGGACCTGGTGCGAGAGCACGACGGCCTGCCCGTCAGGCGGCGCCTGGCCCTGCAGGCCGGCGCTGGCGGCCACCTCGCGCGACTGCTCTGTCTCGAAGGCGTCTGTGACGACGGGCTCTGGCTCGTCGCGCTTCTGGCGTTTCGGCAGCTGCCCGCCGTGCTCGTGTGCGGCGGCGGCGGGGGAGGAGGAGGAGGGCGCATCCGGCATGTGCGCGTCGGCGGCGTCGACGGGCGGCTTAACATGCCCGTTCGCCTGTCGCTTCTTGCTCTTCTTCGGCGCGGCGGCCGCTGCGGCGTGCGGGCCGTCCTCGAAGACGTCGAACAGCTCGTCCATGGCGGGCGGCGGGCGGCGGGCGGTGGGTTTGGGGTCGCTCGGCTGCGCGGAGGAAGGGTGGTGGGCGTTATCCGGGTGGTGACCAGCTCACAAGGAAGCCCGTTGAGAAGAAAAAGTGAGGGCAAGGGCGATCGGTCGGATTGGCCCGTGCGCCTCCCTCCGGCGCGATTACCTCAGCAGCGCCGAGCTACTAGTCGGGTCGTTCGATGCTCGGAAGCTCCCACCACCAGACACATACATACATACACCCACCTTCCGCACCCCTCGCCAAAGTACGCCCAATTCGCCGCCAATTGAGGTCCCCCGCCCCCCGCTGACCACGTCCCCAGATGCTCTCCCGTGCAGCCTTCCGCGCCACCGCCGGCCCCTCGCTCGTCGCCCGCCGCGGCTTCCAGTCGTCCCGCGCCCAGCTCTCCAGCCCCTACCACTACCCCGAGGGCCCCCGTAGCAACCTGCCCTTCGACCCGCTGAAGAAGGGCTTTGCCTTCAGGTACTGGGGCTTCATGGGTACGCCTGTCGCCGCCCCAATGGCCCATGTGTGCTAACTCCTCTGGCAGGCGTTGGATTCTCGCTTCCGTTCCTCCTTGCTGGTGAGCCTCCCAGCTCTGCGCCTCCCTCGCTATGCACATATCTAACCATGGTCGCCACACAGTCTGGCAGACGAAGAAGAACCAGCCGTAGGCGCGTTGGGGAGCACGCCGCGCATGCTTTTCGAGCGACGGCACGGGCGGAGGATGCGGCTTGTAGAATAGGTCGACGTTCCCGCGAACACATGTACTACACCACCACCAGCATCAATTTCATTTGCAGTGTTCGTTGCCATCTCTTTCCGGCCTCAGAGTGATGACCGCGCGTGAATCGTGAGCCCTCTGCCCGCCCATGACATTCGGTCTTGGGCGTTTTCACGTCCGCATCGGGCTTAGCTCGGTTGTCGAGCAGCTCTCAGCACAATTTTCGACGACTCACACCCACCCTAACTCCCCGACAACCATCCTTGAGGACCCGGCGGTAGCCCTCCCATCGCCGCGATGCGCAACCTGAGCATCGTCGGGAGGTCGCTGCTGCGATTTTTCGGCGAGGACCCGCTGCCACTCACTGCTACAGCCTGGGATGCGGCTTCGAACGCCCTGATATGCGCCTTTGGTCCATCTGAATCACGTGCAGTCATCGAGCTAAAACGGCTGCACCATGAGCGCCATGCTGCAGAGGAGCGTCTTGAGAGCATTGCGTCGTGGGATGCGCCCTGTCCGCTGCCCTCGCTTACCCATGACTCAATATTGAGCCTCGACCATTTCTCTGACTCTTCTACATCGTGTCTCGTCCTCGCGGGAGGCGATATAGTTCTAGTCCGAGAGAACCCACGCCATGGAGAAGAGCTGGTTGAAATCGTCGGCTCCGTGGATGCCGGCATCTCGGCCGCGGCTTGGTCTCCCGATGAAGAACTTTTGGCCATCACCACCCAAGCGAGCACCCTCCTTCTCATGAGCCGGGATATCGAGAACATTGCAAGCATTACTCTCAGCCCAGAAGACGTCAATGTCTCGACCCACGTCTCTGTGGGATGGGGAAAGAAGGAAACCCAGTTCAAGGGCAAGAGAGCAAGGGCACTGCAGGATCCTACGGTGCCGGAAACCGTCGATGAGGGAGTCCCAAGTCCATTCGATGACCGGTCTGTGACTATTAGCTGGCGGGGCGACGGGGCCTACTTTGCCGTCAATAACGTAGAGCAAGAACGACGGCGCATGATTCGAGTCTACTCGCGAGAAGGACAGCTTGACAGCGTCAGCGAGCCGGTGGACGGGCTAGAAGGAGCCCTCAGCTGGCGCCCCTCTGGAAACCTCGTTGCCGGTATCCGCCGTTTGTCCGAGAGGATTGAAGTAGTCTTTTTCGAGCGCAATGGTCTTCGTCACGGCCAGTTTGACTTGCGATTCAACCCACAGGAGTTACGGGCGCTCGAAACCCCTCTTACGCTGCGGTGGAATAGCGACTCAAATGTCCTCGCTGTATCCTATCCAGACAAGGTGCAGCTATGGACGATGAGCAATTATCATTACTATCTCAAGCAAGAGCTTGTCTTCCCCGATAAGGCGGATCAAGCCGTTCGATGTACTTGGCATCCGGAACGTCCTTTGTCGCTAGCCCTGTCGACTTCCGGTAAGTCGTTCGCGCTGCATACGTTCTGTGGCTGGAACTGATGGGCGCTCGAACAGGATACCTTCAGATTCTCGAATATCTCTCAACCGTTGCTGGCGGCTCTGTTGCGCCACCGCACGACTACGGTCTTGTGGCTTCGATTGACGGCCGTAAGTGCAGCCGCTTCTACCGAGCGGATTGCCTGAGGGTGCTAGGCTGACGCTTATAGTATCTCTAAAACTCACTCCCTTAAGAATCGCAAATATTCCTCCACCAATGGCCCTCCACCAGCTTACCTTGGAAGACAGAGCTATAGATGTAGCGTTCTCAATGTCCGGGACCAGGCTTGCAGTTTTATCCAATACCGGCATCTCAGTCTACGCACTTGACCTGAACAGGCGACCAGTTCCTCCCCCCTCGATGCTTTGGAGAAGCGATGCCCTTGCGGCTCATTGTCCGCGACACGTCTCTTTCATTGGCGATGAACAGATCTACGTCTTGACCGACAGCTGGGATGAGGAGGAGAGCTTTCTCTGGGCCAGCAATGGTCAAGAGCTCCTTCTCAAGGGACCGATTTTAGAGGCCGACACCGTCTCCTCGATCATACCAAGCGTAGATGTCCGGAAGCTCTTTGTACCCTTCCGAGACGGCACTGTGCGCGAGGTCATCCTTGACGAGCAGCCCCATGACTTGCCACTGCAAATGTCATTGGTTGTCCGTCTATCCTCCCCTGCACCGGACCTGAAAGTCAGCACTCTGGAGGGACAGGTACGATGCCTCATTTGATGAAGAGAGGAATTCTGACTAGAGCAGCCTGTGGCTTTCGGCCTCACCCGAAGCGGCATACTTTACGCCAACGAGCGAGTCCTTCTACGAAACTGCACGTCGTTTGTAGTGACCCCCGCCCATCTCATCCTCACAACCACTCAGCATCTTCTTAAATTCGTGCACCTAACCAGACTGAATGGTAAGAGAAAGTGCACTCTACCTCTACCCGCTTTACTAACTGCATCAGAGCTCGATGTACCTGGTGATGAACCACAAAAGGACGAACGATGCAGAAGTATCGAAAGAGGAGCCAAGCTTGTCACCGTTATGCCAAGCACCTACTCGGTCGTCCTGCAGATGCCAAGAGGGAACTTGGAATCCATCTATCCTCGGGCGCTCGTCTTGGCGGCTATTCGGCGGAGCATCGAGGCTGAATGCTACGGCGAAGCATTTCTCACATGCCGTAACCAGCGTGTGGACATGAACATCCTCCACGATCACGATCCTAACAAGTTTATAGCCAATATAAACAAGATTGTGGCTCAGATCAAGAGAATCGAGCATATCGATCTACTTCTTTCGCAGCTTCGGTAAGCCTCAACTTTACATGACCGGGGCCTTTGGCTGATCAGTGTAGGAACGAGGATGTGTCTGAGACGATGTATAATGAAACACTCAAATCCAAGGATCCGAGCGCAAGGGCCAGACTCTCCCAAGCTCAGAGTGGGTGCAAGGTGAACCGAATTTGTGACGCCTTCTTGGCTGTCCTTCAGCAACCACAGTACAAAGAGGATTACATACAGAACATTATCACCGCACACGTCTGCAAGGTACCTGCAGATTTGGAGGCCGGCTTGCGGGTGATAGGGCGGCTGCAAGGTGAGTCGGCCCTCGGGTTGCCCTATGGAGATGGACTAATCCCCATTAGCTGCCCAAGATACCCTCAGCGAGAAGGCTGCCGAGCATATTTGCTTTCTCGCAGACGTCAACCAGCTCTACGATACATCGCTCGGCATCTACAACCTAGAACTTGCCCTCCTCATTGCACAGCAGTCCCAAAAGGTACACATCTATTTCCTCGCACTGAAATTTACTCTAACCTCCAACCTAGGATCCGCGTGAATACCTTCCACACCTTCAATCCCTCTATGATCTCCCGCCTCTGCGCCGCAAATTCCAAATCGACGATCAACTGGGCCGCCGAACCAAGGGGCTCCTCCACCTCAAGGAGCTCGAGGCCTTCGACGAAGTACTAGACTACGTGCAGAGGCATTCTCTCCATGTGGAGGCTCTCAGAATGTACCAGTATGACTCGGTCCATCTCCAGGAGGTCATGAGGCTCTACGCGGATTACCTCAGCACCAGTAACCGACACCAGGAAGCTGCTCTAGCATACGAGTTCCTCAATGACCACGCTTCTGCATGGCCCAGCTACCGTTCAGCGAACCTATGGCGCGAAGCACTCACTGCCGCCACGCTCGCCGGCGTTCCCGGGGGCGACCTTGAGTCTTTGGCAAACTCGCTTGCGGAAGGCCTGGCAGAGTCTAAGGACTACCTCTCTGCCTCTAGTGTTACACTCGATTACCTCTCTGACCTACCAAACGCAGCGAGGCTACTTTGTAGAGGTTGCTATTTCTCAGAGGCTATGCAGGTCGTCACGCTCCGCCGACAGCCGCAGCTCATCGAAGAGATAGTTGATGCCGGACTCATAGAGCGAAGTGCGGATATGACGGAGTTCCTCGCGGACATGAAGGAACAACTGCTTGCTCAGGTCCCCCGCCTACGAGAACTAAGAGCCAAGAAAGCGGAAGACCCCATGGCCTTCTTCGAGGGGATGGAGGATGCAAACATACCGGATAACATCTCCCTTGCACCCACGGATACCACTTCCGGAAATACTCTCATGACTCGCTACACCAATCGCACCGGCACCGTGAACACGCAGACCACGCGCAAAACGTCGAAGAACAAGCGAAGAGAGGAACGGAAGCGAGCGAGGGGCAAGAAAGGTACCGTGTACGAAGAGGAATATTTGGTGAATTCCATCGAGCGCCTCATCGAACGAATCAATGGCATGCAAGACGAGATCCAACGCCTTGTGGACGGCCTCATCAGGCGAGGAATGAGGGAGCGCGCGGCTGCAGTGTCGAATACTGTTTCTAATGTCCTCGATCGGTGCCGTGAAGCGGTCAGGGAAGTGTACCCGGCTGCGCCCCCGGCGCCGGAGACTCAAGGTACGGTGAATGGTGGAGGTGTCGTGAACGGGGTAGGAGGTGTTGATGATGAAGTTCTGAAGCCAAGTGGCGCCGATGCGACGCTCTGGGATAGCTTGATGGAGATGGAGAGGAAGCGGGAGGCACCAGTCGTCAAGGTATTTAGGAGATCGAGTCTGCTAGGCTAACGAGCTGGCGACACAGGAGATGAAGTTAAACGGGCGTGCCTTCTGAACTAAACGTTCCGATGATCAGCCTCGTTTGCCGATTTGACCGGGCTTCCCGCCAGATGAGCTTTGACGTGCAGTTCTTGTATCTTTGGTTTCGTTTGCTGTGGGACGGAGAGGGATATCTGCGTGACGATCCAGCTACCTACAACTCGCACCTGCACACTTCGATCGTACGGCGACGACCTTCGGTCCGCGCAAGTTGGAGATAACAAGGTATAACGACTATAAGTCAACCTGTTCCACTTTTTGCATGTGCTACGCTTATTGGGCGAGGCTCCCGTTCTATGATCGCACGATGTCCGACCTAGTTCAGTCCACGGTTCCTTCAGGTTCTGACAGCCTCCGGTCACACCTGCTGGCACCCTGACTCCGCGTCGACACTGTTCTCGGTATCGACGCTGCGGCTATTGCTGCCCTCCATACTCCCAGCGACACTCTTCCCAAACTTTTGCAATTCCACTAATTCAACCGCATCGTCTTGCTTCACCACAAACTCCGCCTGGGTATCGACAGTCATTATAATCGTCGTGCAGAACAGGCTTCCTCCCAATGAGCTCTTTCTCTTCCCGCTCCGCTTGCCTGACGAAATGCACGGGTTTGGAGTTCCATCCTACCAATCATCTCGCGTGGTGGCGAAGCATCTGGGGGTCAACTGAGCAAGGAAGCGCCGGAGCGCAGGCATATAGACACACATGAGTCCGATATTGAGCTCTAGGACGGAATAGACACCGGCCATCAAGTTGTCGTAGAGAGGATTGGTCGAAGTCGCATACGTAGCGAGTGCACCAAGACGAATGCACGAGACGACGATGGTGCTGTTGGTTCGCGGGCGAATCAGCTGCGTGGCTTGGCCGGACGACGAGATTAAACTCACATGGCGCCAACGCTGAATATCGCTACGAGGAAAAGCTTCCTGCGCAGACCGAGCTTCAGCCTCAGCAAATTGGGGATCGGAATCGCAACAATCGCGAGGTCGATGGCGATGTTGAACCTGGCCGCAGCCAAAAGAAGAGGTGCAGGTTGATGCAGTAGGATGGCCACTCCTCCCTGTCCCACCATGTCCACACAGCAGAAATGGGCCTGCAGGCGAAGATCATGGTAGTCCCGAAGCCGACGGTATAGGCCACAGAGATAGCAATGACGGCGTATATGGCCTTCTGGATATGCTCTCCAGGAAATACACGAAGAAAGAAGAAGAGGAAACAGAGTTTGGTGAAACCGGAGCAGGAGAAGTACGAGACTTCGGAAGCATAGACCAACTGCGTTCATGTGAGTACTGCGGCTTCCTTTCGATCAGCCCGCCCGAGGCGCTTACCTTTTGGATCATGTAGATGTTGTCGGCTGGAACTGTCCAAGTATCCTTCCCAAAGCCGAGGCCTGGGGTCACGCTTTGCTTGATGGTGACAGGTAGGCAAGCAGTCTCGGCAGCGATACAGAATATATCGTCTAAACCAAGCTGCCTTGCAAGAGCGCGAGCGAAATTCATACAATGACGGCTGCTATCGGCACTGAGCCGGAGACAGTCGAGGCAATGAAGAGTGCCCTGCTTCGTTCACGCACCGGGGCTCCGCACCTGGTAAGGGTGGCGTTCACGGCATCTGTACGTGTCAGCGTCACCCTACAGACATGCACGGAGGAAAAGAATACGTACTCAGGCCCTCCTTGACCGTGCATGCTGAGAGCACGCACGCCTCCATAGCTGCATTGAGTGGCTCATCGGTGCATACACACTGGACATCGTCAGGATGACAAGTTGACTGGCTCGTGAAGGCGGTTTGGAAGCATGTTACCTGCCCACCATCAGCGCCCATGCTTTCAATTTTTATAGGAGTGTTACCCACTGCGCAATCCGGCAACGCAGCCTGCGCCAATACTGCTTTTACTACCAGGCTCAAGAGGGCCAGCCCTACCCCCAAAATGTTCGCATACCGCATACCCAATACAGAATCGCACGCAAAATGAGAGGAGATGCCACGCTCGGCCTCGCTATGCCCAAATATCGAGTCACGGCAGCGATGTAGAAAAGATTAAAACAAGCGTCCGAAAGAGCAACGAGCCCAACGAAGAAACTTGCTTAGAACGTAAACCGCTGCGTCTTCGACAGGTTTTTGGGGTAAAGGATACCCAAGGTAATTTTCTCTCCAGACACTCCTATTGCCTTTGCGGCACGAGTGCTTGCCGAGTGACTGTCACGATCGCAGTCACGATCGACTATCGTGTCGGGAAGCCGTCCCTTGCGATCGGTCACCATCGACAGTACGGGCGGGTCCTAATGGTCCTGCGTCTTGCTGTGCCCCAAAGGAGGCTTGCAAGTTGCTTGGCGAAGCAGCTCGTCGTAATTTGGCCGCTTGCTCTCGCTGATGCTCCACTGCACACCACCCGTTAGTGACTATGCCAGGCCCAATGTGAAGGATGCACTGCCTACGAATGGGAATTTTTGCTGTCAGTTGGTAAACAACTCCCCGCTTCGTGTCCAGAATACCTGTTCTGAACTGCACAAGTCATCCTAAGCGCGCATGTCGGTGCCCGGGTACACATACGGTCTTTGTGGCTTTTCGTTGCCGGGGATTCTTGAAGAGAAGGCCGGATAAGAGTGCCAGCAGCGTCCCAGTACTCTAGGTACTTCTCACGGGGAGGCCCTATTGGCACATGATGCGGGGAGCATTGGCCTGCCCTGCGTTACCGCTCCCGGCGCTTAGAACACGAAGGCCCACCAGCTTACTATATATGTGAGGCAGGAGGAAGCCTCCTCGCCACATTCAAGTGATCTTGTTCAGCTCGGTGGACCCGACCTTACTCCATGAAGTTGGGAGTATTCCGGAGCGACACCATACACGGGACGATATTCGGCGCAGCTACGCCACATTGACATACCTCAGAAACACGCTAGCACACGCGCTGTTGTCACTCAAATATCCTTTCTAGACCTCATTGGCCACTTACGCGCCCTGCCCGAGTACCTGGAGCCGTTCAGCCACAAGTATCTTCGTTTCTTTTCCGTCTCCTCGCCGTACTCTGTACGAGATGGGTTTCTCATTCTATCACAGTTTGTGTCTCAAGAGTCTGCGCCTTTCACCAGTGACAATATGGACACTGGCACGCGCTAAGACTGTTTATTGAGGACCAGAATTCTTGAGCACGGCATCGCGCTCATCCTCCAGAGAGGGACTCCCGCGGGAATTACGAGCTCCCAGATCGCCTAGCTATCTATACTGGCCGGTGATACCCATGCGTCAGATTGCCACAGCAAGAGCTTCTGTACCCTCCCGTCCGCTTTACGCCCTGCATAAAGACGCCGATCACAACTCAAAGAGGTAGCAACACCAAGCGGCCTAGGTTCAGGAACGCCAATCGCATGCGCATCCATGCCTCGGGCGTTCATCATATTACAGTACCAAGCAAAAGCGCCAGAAGTCCCTAGGGAAAAAAAGACCCACCAGCGAGAATTTCTTACGCCTCTTCATCATGCAAGTACAGCTAGCCACTACTGTCAGTTGTTATTATTCAACACGCGCTGTCTGCCTACATACACGTAGGCCATGTATATTCTAGGGTGCATCATCTCAAGACTTATCGTCTGCCACTAGCATTAAGAGTCCCACCTCACTCCGCCTTGTTGCACTCTCTGTTTCAGCTCACAATAGCCTCCCTCTTCGATCTATTCCCTAACCCTGATATGGACGGCTTGCTTACCGTTGTGTGGCCGCTATCTTTCATAGCATATTGGGCGCTTTGGATTACTTATGCACGCAGTTGGCACTCGCTTGCGAGGATACCAGGACCACTCTGGCCGTCTGTCTCGCGAACATGGCTCATGTATCGCATGTACATCCGTGACCTTGAGATTATGCAGCGTGCACTTTACGAAAAGTATATCCCGTTGCTTCGGACCGCGCCTGATGAAGTCTTAATAGGCAATCCAGAGGCTATATCGCAAATCTATCCAATCTAAAGGCCGCTTGAGAAGACGAACTGGTACCACGTATGGCACCCCGTTGGAATTGGTGCTCGACCAGACCTCTTCACCAGTACCAGTGAGAGAGAGAGCATGCTGCCTATCGAAGAATCGTGGGAAGCATGTCTTGAACAGTGTCATGGAAATGAGGAGCTTCTGGATAGAGTGCTGGACTCTTCATTGATAGGTTGGGAGCATTTGCGGATGGAAATGAGGCTTTTGACTTTGGGCTCTGGTTGGAAATGTGAGCAGCTGGCGTGGGCCTTCTGCACACGGAGCTAACCCGCGAGATTTAGGTACGCTTACGATATCATCGATGTCGCATTCTTCGGCAAGCACTTTAGCTTCCTAGAACATTGTCACGATCGCGGCAACTAGATCCAAGGGGCCCACCGCGCCATGCCCCCCCTCTCTATGGTGGCTGTGGCTTCATCGTACGCCCGTCCCGCACTGATAGCCGCCGCCGCCGCCCTTCCGAAGCTATTAAAGGGTATTATGGCAGCAGATGGTATAAGGCAGAAGGCAATTCGAGAAACCGCCATGGCAGTGGACACGTCTATAGAAGAGACTTCAAAGCGACCTGACGTCCTTACGCAACTGCTGGCCATTGTTCGAGCGAAGGGAAAGACGGTCAACTTCATACACAAGGAAGTTATTTCAGAGATGTGGACTAGAGTGTACGTGCGCTGTATATGCGAGTGGGCTGATTTGCCGACCTGTCGTAGCATGCCCGGTGCTGTCAGCACCTCGATTCGGCCTCCGCGCCGTCTTCTACTATCTTATGAAGAGCCCCGAGAAGCTAGCGAAAGCGCGAATGAAGTTGATGCAGTCTTTGAGAATGGAACGCTCTCGTACCCCGTTAAATACAACCAAGCCATCGCACTTCCATGTCTCACTGCGGTTGTCAAGGAAGCTACGCGCCTCTTCCCTTCGTCTCAGGCCACGATGCCATGCTACACTCCTATACATGGCATTGGGCTCTGTGGGAAGTACATCCCGGCCGGTTACTAAAACAGAATGAACCCAGGCCGTAGTCCATTTCAACAAGACGGTCTTCGGCGACGACTCCTATGGTTTCAGACCCGAGCGATGGCTTGAAGATGAGGAGCGCGTTCAGGTGATGGAGAAGGCAACCATCACATTTTGCGCTGGATCGAGGACCTGTACAGGCAAGCATGTAAGATTCCCGGCCGGCCGCTGCATATTCGTGCACTCACACCGCGCTACTGGCGATGGCCGAAATATACAAGGCCACGTCGGAGATTCTGCGAAGGTTTGCATTCGAGATGGCTCATGACCAGCCGTGGTTGACTCACAACGCTACTTTCTGCATGCAGACGAATGTCATATGTAGATTCAAGCAGAGAAAGGTAATCTGGAGAATAGAACACGTGCTTGTCAAGGGTTAACGAGTACTCGGCAGAGCACAGATTCTACGCCAAACCATGTCTATGCCAGGCCTCAAGCTTGGAATCTTCAAGACTCCACTCCTCACCTTATGACGAGCCGCGCATAGTTGCTACATTGCAATGTATCTCAACGACAGAGGCCTATTATACGTACTATGTAGGGCAGCCCTCAAGTATATACACGAACAAACAAGCAAACTTCGCATGTCCCCCACCTGCCTTGAAACCCTTTCAACCCAGATACAGCCGGATCAACTCCTCACTACGTCATGAGCCTTGCTGACCTTGGGAGCACTAAGATGCTGGATAGGGCTGAGGAAAACCGCGGGCGACCTCAAGACGTGAGCCCAAAAAACTTCAGTAGCACAGTTTCGACCACGGGCGCGATGTGGCCAACACCCTGGCCAAGGTAGCCAACCAGCTTGTTGCTGTCACCGTAGACCAGCTGCGTGTACTGCGAGCCCTCTTCTACTTGGCTGCCAGTGAGGTTCTTTGTGTTGGATACGCCCAGCACAGCGGACCATTGCTTGAGCTGCTCGTAGGCGCATTGGGGGCGGACCAGGGTGTCGGCGAGGCCATGAGCGACCAAGAAGCGCGGCCGCTTGCCTGTATAGCCAGGATAAGCGTTGTAGACAAATTGAGCCCACTGCTCCGGAGTGTGCGTGAGGCCTTGTGCGCAAGTCTGGTTGGAGCCAAAGGGCGTGGGGTCGCCTTTTGAGCCGGCGAAGCACGCAAAGGCCGTGCCCGAGTACGCGGCGCCCGCCTCAAAGACGTCCGGATACGAGCCCACCATAACGTTGGACATCATGGCGCCAGACGAGCCGCCCATGACGTAGACTTTGCTCTTGTCGCCGTTGTACTTGGAGAGGGTGTAGTTGAGCATGCTGATGATACCCAGAGCGTCCCCGTTCCCGCCGTGGGTCAGCGAACCGCCGTTGTTGACGTCCCAGCAATTGCTATATTTTGTCGTCTGCGGGTAGATCAGGATGAAGCCTTGGCTGTCCGAGTACGATGGCAGCTTGGTGCCGCTATACCACTGTTGCGCAGTGCCGCCGCACGGGTGTAGCTGGGATCGCGTTAGCGACCAGTATGGCAGCTGCTAGCGGAGAAAAGACTTGCCGCGACAACGATGGCTGGATTTGTCGCGAGCTTGGCTGGGACAGAAATATACATTTGGAGGCTTGTGGGGTTAGTGCCAAAGCCCTAGGTGGCGGTACGATAAGCAACTGTCCAGTATTCGTACCACGCGACGTTGGCTTACGGTGACCTGCTGCAGAGCTCCAAGAGCTGAGCCAGCCAGAGATAATAGGCCAAGGATAGCGTTGAATGCCTTCATGCTGACGCGGGCCAGTGTCACCCTTCACCAAGGATTGAGGGTATCGCCGCTTGTTGCAATTCACTTTGGTGAGCTTGAACGGCCTTTCTACGGTTTGCTGTAGTGCTTTTATACTGGCCTCTAAGAACGACTAAGCAAGGAAGCCTGTGCGCCGAATAAATACCGTAGCAGCCTGGCGAAATCGGCACGCAAGCGCCCAGAGTGAGTTTATCTGGATGGAGGAGACGGGTGTGGGACGCGGACTGTCGTGTGCCTGGCTGTGCGTCTATGCTAGCTAAAAACGGTAGATTGATGAGAATTCGCTGGTCGGTATTATCGCGTAACTGAAGGAATGCTGATATTTGAATATTAATGATTTAACCTAGCGACAAGGCTCTAAACACCCGGTGGCATATATCATAGCTAGATTGTACCTAAGCCTCTTTCCCGGTCGCGAGCTTGACTCGGGATTGATAGTCTCTAAATACAGCCTCGGCACTGTAGTTCGGTACAGATTTAATATAGGGCAACGATATTTAGCATCGGCGAAACATTCGGCCTACTCATGGAGTCATCGGAGTTATCGAAAAGTCGTCAATTGCCGCCCACGTTGAGAACTTAGAGCTGCCCACTCACAACCACGCCCTGCGCAGAGACAGCGAGATTTTGTATGGGCGTCGCATACAAATCAGCGATCGTGACGCAATTTCAGGTAAATAGTATTGCGTTAGCGGGCGTCGCAGCTGCTACAGAAGCTCTGCACGGTGTGCAGGCAGCTAATAAGGCAGGTAGACAAAATACTAAGTATAACGTACTTCACAAGCGAACAGCCAACACAAGCGAACACCCCAAAAATGCTAAGCCCTCACCAAATACCACTATCTCTATCATAAAGCCCTCCACAAACGCCTAGTCGACTTTAGACGAATCCTAGATACAGCTTGCGCTCTAGGCTATTTAACAGGACCCAGAGCTAAGCTTGCGGCGCGCTGCAGCTCTCTATAACGTAGAGTAAGAGAGACTCCGCGGTCAACGCAACGGAGCCGCTTCACGACGCGAAAAGACACCTAATTTAACAAAGCTTAACGTACTTCACCACCGAACCCCCTAAAAATACCAAGCCCCTACCAAATGCCACCATCTATCATGACGCCCTCCACAAACGCCTAATTAACTTCAGACGAATCCCGGATACAGCTTGCGCTCTAGGCTATTCAACAGAACCTAGAGCTAAGCTTGCGGCGCGCTGCAGCTCTCTATAACGTAGGGTAGGAGAAAGTCCGTAGTCGACGCGACAGAGTCGCTCTACGACGCGAAAAGATGTAACGGTCTAGTTTAGAGATTTACCTTAGGTCACATAACCTCAGGTCACGTAATCTTATCACGTAACCTAGCCTAGCGCCTTGGCGCTCAGCACCTCTGTATATAGAGCCTCTCGAAGCCTTTTCTCTACTTCTTACCTTTAGATAGCTGAATTTAACCTAACCTACCCTGCTAGCACCCCTTATCCTTACAGCTCGTGGAGACAGTGCTGCCTGTAGCTAACTTACCTAGCTAGGTATTCTAGAGGCGCTTACAGTAGTAGAGACTGCAGACTTAGCCCTTACATTATCTAAAGGTTAATACCTCTTTAGCTAGAGACGGCAGCATAATATCTAGCTAAACTAAGTAGCCTTATTAAGAAGCGTTTACTAATAGCTATATTAAGAATTAGAGCTACAAGAGCCTAGTCGCTTACTCTAAGAATCTATTAACGTTACTAATTAATCGCTTACCTCTTAGCGCTATATAAGACTACTAGCGAATCTAGTTAGTAGTAGAAAGATACTAGTACTAAGCTAAAGAGAGCTATTAAGAGCTCTATGTATAGAAGAACTTCTATAAAACTTCTACGTATAAAAACCTCTCTCTCTTTATAAAATTATAAAAAATTAATAATTCTCTACTCTGCTAGCAGAGCTAATAATCTCTCTACTCTACTAGTAGAACTAATAACCTACTACTCTGCTAGCAGCTAGATACCTCCCCTCTTTTTACTTCTTTCTTAATTAAAAAGCTAAATAAATTTAAATACTATAGAAGAACTCTTATAAAGCTAATCTAGAGGTAGAACCTTAGCTCTATAATACCTCTTTACTCTAATAGTTCTTAAATTTAGAGTAGTAAACCTACTAGTAGAATATACTAATTAATATTTCTATTATAAAAATTTTATTTAGTAATATAATGTAATAACTAATAAGAATTAGAATAATAACTTTAACTAGAAGCTTATAAGACTCTACTAGAGCTTAGTAATACTAGAGCTATTATTAGTCTTAGGTTTATATATACTCTCTACCTCTACTAAAGAGCTTTAAGAGCTCTTTCTAGAAACGCTAGCTAAAATTATTAATAAAATAGTTAGCTAATTATATATATAATAGGTATATAAATAATAAATCTATATATATTACTAGATTACTACTAACGCTTTTACTAAGAGAGATAATATATACGTAAGATATTAGATATAGACTACTACTCTAGCTAAAAAAAACGCTAAAATCTAGTAACTATAAGCGCGATTAACCTACTCTAAAGACTAGATACTATCTACTACGCTAGTTTAACGCGCAACGTGTTTCTCTATAATACTAATTATACGCAATTTAAGCGTATTACTACTAGAGAATTTAATCTTAGGTTCTTACCTCTCTATATACTAGCTAGCTATACCTCTAGCGTTGTAAGTACTATAGAGCTAACTAACGCGCTTTACTAAGTTTCTAGATCTACTCTTATTATTAGATAGTAAGAGTATTACCTTTAAGTAGTAGAGAGATAGCTTATATAATAAACTTTAAGTAAACTAGAATTAGTATACTAGAGATACGCTAAAGAATACTAAGAAAACTATTATTACCTATATTTGTACGTAAACTAAAGGAGATGTGTACTAGACTCTATTAGTAATACTATGTATTATTAAGAATAGTAGCGTAGTAGTTTTCTATAATTATATTCTTAATTAGCTAGAGAGAAGCTATAGAGACTTATATAAAAGGCTAAATACTTATTATAATTTCTAAAAGCTTTATTACTAAAGCGCTACTAACTTTATCTACTTCTAGAATAATTTCTTCTACCTTGTATAGAAGCGTTAGCTTCTAGTAGATTAATAGATAGAGAAGTTTTATAAGAAGCTACTAGAGAATATATATACGTAGTTAGGTATATACTAACGTTAATACGTTAATAACTATAATTACTATATAGACCTTACTTAAGATCTTACTTAAAAGCTTACCTCTAGAGAAGTACGCGTTGCTACTAGAAAGACTAAAAAGCGTAACGTAATTACGTTAATACTATAACGCGCGCCTCTAGCTCTTCTAGGTTTTCTAGTACTTAATAAAGCTCTAGTAATCTAGAAGCTAGTTATCTATTTTTAATACTACTAACCTAGCTACCTAAGCTATAATTACTCTAGAGCGCCTACTGCGTAGAAAGCTATTAAGAATATTAATCTAGAGAAAAAGCCTATAGAGCCTATAGAGCTATAAGTACCTAAGAATAATACGTTAGAATATAAATCTAATAATTTAGAAAAAGCTTAGCTCTAGAAGAAGTCTTTTCTCTAGAGCTACCTACTAGAGTAATAAATCTATGCGAAAAGCTATTTAGTAGTTCTACGTTTACTCTACTCTACTAAATATCTATAAATAGCCTTATAATTAAGCTTAAAGGTTTAATTAATACTAGAGTAGGTAGCTATATTCTAGTACACCTAAAGCACCTTTAGACTCTTAGAAAAAACCTCTACGTTAAGCTAGCGCGTATAGAACCTATCCCTCTTACTAGATATAATAGATAACCTAATAGCTAGGTAGATAAATACTTTAAAGCTAATTTAGTACTAGAGAGCTACTAAATACGCACCTACTTTATATATTATAATACTAGCTACTATAATATAATAATTAGTTATAAGCTACTTAAAGAAGTTAATATTTAGGTTAACTATAAGTAGCGCGCACTAATATAGCTAGATACTAATTAATTAATTAATTATAAACGTAACGCGTTTATCTTTATATAATTCTCTTAATCTACTACTAAAGCTTAAGTAGCTTACTAAGCTAATACTAATTACTATAACGCTCTAATATTAGTAGTAGAAAAGCTAAGAGTAATATAATAAGAGAAGAGAGAGTTGTAATACTAGAAGCTTTAAGAAAACCTATATAAGATAGATAGGTAGCTTAAGAATCTTAACTTACCTACTAGGTTACTCTATAAGCTAAAAAAGCTACCTATTTTATAGAAAATATACTTAAAGACTAGACTTAACGTTAATATAATTAGCGTAGCTACCTTTATAATTAACGCGTATTAAAAAGATACTATAATTAGGTACCTTAGTATCTATAAGGTTAATTAGCTTATTACTAATAGAAAGAAAACCCTAGTCGCTAATTTAGAGAAGAAACTCTACTAACTAGTTGCTAAAAAGCTTCTATTTCTAGAATATACTAGCGTAACTATAGCCTATTTCTTAAAAAAGAATTCTAATACTCT
>NW_022987212.1:2480746-2485030 GCF_010094035.1 Trematosphaeria pertusa | reverse complement strand
ATTATTAATTAATATCTTAATTAGCGTCTACGTCTATTTATTAACTACTACTAGAATAATTAGTTAAATCTTCTACTCTATATAAACTAGGTATAAGCTATATTACTATATAAAACTATAGAACTAATAGCGTATAAAATTAAATTTAGATACTAGCTAATATACTACTAGAATTAGAAGAAGCGTATAATAAAAGCCTCTACTCTATATAAGCGTCTCTTACGCTAAAAAGCTTAGAATTTTACTAAAAAGTAATATAACGCTATAAAAAAAGCTACTAAAATTATATAAGGTAATATTATAAAAGCGTAAGCTAGGTAGATACTCTAAGTAAATAAAAAACGCTAAGAACCTAATTTTACTATAGGTAATCTCGTCTATATTAAACCTTATAGCTTTTTAATAGATTAGTCTAGTATAAAGCTAGATTAATAGATATATAGCTCTTATCTAATTATTACTATAAAAGGTTACTTCTTCTAGCTTTAGCTATCTACGTATATACGTATATATAACGTCTTTTATACTAATTAGTTATAAAAAGCCTTAGAGCTATTACTAGAGTAGGTAGAGCCTAAGTAGCTACCTATTAAAGTTAATAGTAATCTAGAATAGTCTATATATAAAATTCTAGATAGTTGTCTTTATTAAAATTGCCTTTAATACTGTGCTGTATAGGTTGCTTATAATTCTAACTCTACCTAGTATAATACTATAGGCTTTATTAATACTCTCTATAAGGTAAGAGACTTTTACGTAGTATATCTAGATAAGCTAGAGCTACTATTATAATTAGATACTTAGATTAAAGCGTATAAAAAAGAGAAGACTCTAGAGAAGATAGTAGAGAATTTAAAACCTATAAGAGTAGAAGACGTAAGAGTAACGTAAAGGCGCTACTAAGTAATTTAGAACTCTACTAAGCTTATAGTATTATTTAAGAAGAAAGCTAGTAAGAAAGCCGCTCTACTAACGCGAAAATAAGTCTCTTTCTTTCTAGAGAGAAGATAGTAGCTGTAAAAGTACTTCTAGTTTAAAACTAATATAAATATACTTACTATAAGCTAAAAGAGATAGTTAAGAGTATAACGCAAGAGTTTTAGAAGAAGAGAAACCTAGAAGGCGTATTTTAGAGCTTAGAAATAAGCTCTCTCTATAAGAGAGAGTAATATAATAGTCTAGTTTAGAGATTTACCTTAGGTTACGTAATTTTATTACGTAACCTAGCCTAGCGTCTTAGCGCTTAGCACCTCTATATATAGAGCCTCTTAGAGTCTTTTCTCTACTTCTTACCTTTAAATAGCTAAATTTAACCTAATCTACTCTGCTAGCACCTCTTATTCTTATAGCTTATAGAGATAGTACTGCCTATAGCTAACTTATCTAGCTAGGTATTCTAGAGGCGCTTATAGTAGTAAAGACCGCGAACTTAGCTCTTATAAAAGATACCTAATTTAATAAAGCTTACTATAAATAAAGAGTAGGTAATAGTTAAGTATATACTAGACCTAGACGCGTAAGAATTTACCTCTTAGCTTACTACTATTTAAGATATAGCTAATAAGCTACTTATAGAGAGAAAAGGTTATAACGTACTTTATAAGCAAGCTAGTTATATAAGCAAGCTAGTTACCTTCTCTTAGCAACGAAAATTAACGAAAATTAATCCGTTTTTCTTAAATAACTAAGCAAAACCTTAATATTTTTATATAAAAATTTATATATATATTCTCTATAGTATATTACACCTTATAGTAAAGTTGCACTAAGATATATTACGTAATTAAAAAGCTATACGTATTTAACTAACTTTTAAGAAAAAATCTAGTTTACTTCTAGTAAGTACTATTATATCTCTATAATAATATATAAAACTTATAGTATATAGTATCTATAATGTAATAAAGGTTTCTAGAAAACTTTTATAGGGCTAGCTCTTCTAGGTATAGCGTAATAAGAGATAGAAGTTAGAAAAATTTCTTCTTTAGAGTTTTCTCTTCTAACTATATATATATTAGTTAATCTAGCTATATAAACTTATAATTTTATAAATTATAGTATACTTAAACTATATAGAGCTTATTAACTAATAATATACTAGCTTTAAGTAGTTATTTAAAAGTAAAGCCTTTTTATAGTATAGTAGAAAAAGATAGAACTATACTAAAAATATCTTAAAATTATTACTTCTAAATATCTAGAAACCTTATAATATATAGCTTTATATAGCTAGATTATTAATATCTATATATAGTTAGAGAAGAAAACTCTAAAGAAGAAAATTTTAAACTTCTATCTCTTATTACGCTATACCTAGAAGAGCTAGCCCTATAGAAGTTTTCTAGAAACCTTTATTACGTTATAAATACTATATACTATAAGTTTTATATATTATTATAGGGATATAATAGTACTTACTAGAAGTAAACTAGATTTTTTCTTAAAAGTTAGTTAAATACGTATAGCTTTTTAATTACGTAATATATCTTAGTGCAACTTTACTATAAGGTGTAATATACTATAGAGAATATATATATAAATTTTTATATAAAAATATTAAGGTTTCACTTAGTTATTTAAGAAAAACGGGTTAATTTTCGTTAATTTTCGTTGCTAAGAGAAGGTAACTAGCTCGCTTATGTAACTAGCTCGCTTATAAAGTACGTTAGATAAGAACTAGCTAAATAACTTTATTACGCGCTATTCTAAGCTTAAAACGTAGCTTAATTATAGGTATAACTATTAGAAAGTAAAGTAAAAAAATTCTATAATTATTTAGACGTAGTTTAATATAAGAGCTAGCTTTGTAATCTCTACTACTATAAGCGTTCTAAAATACCTAGCTAGATAAGTTAGCTATAGGTAGTACTATCTCTATAAGCTATAAGAATAGAGATGCTAGTAGAGTAGGTTAGATTAAATTTAGCTATCTAAAGGTAAGAAGTAGAAGAATACTCTAAGAGCTCTCTATATATAAAGAGCTAAGTGCTAAGACGCTAGGCTAGATTATATAATAAGGTTACGTAATCTAAGATTATATAACTAAGATAAATCTCTAAACTAGACTATTATATTACTCTCTCTTATAGAGAAAGCTTATCTCTAAGCTCTAAAATACGTCTCTAAGATCTCTCTTCTTCTAAAACTTCTATGTTATACTCTTAACCGTCTCTTTTAGCTTAGTTTTAAACTAGAAGCGCTTTTTATAGCTACTATCTTCTCTCTAATTACTTTATTCTCTATAGAGCTCTACTCTAATATAAAATCTACTTAGAAGAAAGAGATTTATAGAGATTTAAACTAGAAGGCTTATTTCTATATCTATAGAGTAGCTTTATTATAGACTTTCTTTTTAAATAATACTATAAGCTTAGTAGAGTCTTAAATTACTTAGTAGCGTTTTTACGTTACTCTTATATCTTCTACTCTTATAGGTTTTAAATTCTCTACTATCTTTTCTAGAGTCTTCTCTTTTTTATACGCTTTAATCTAAGTATCTAATTATAATAGCAGCTCTAGCTTATCTAGGTATACTATATAAAAGTCTCTTATCTTATAGAAAGCGTTAATAAAGCCTATAGTATTATACTAGATAGAGTTAGAATTATAAGTAACCTATATAGCGTAGTATTAAAGGTAATTTTAATAAAGATGGCTATTTAGAATTTTATATATAGGCTATTCTAGATTACTATTAACTTTAATAGGTAGCTACTTAGGCTCTACCTACTCTAGTAATAGCTCTAAGGCTTTTCTTAGCTAATTAGCGTAAAAGACGTTGTGTATACGTATATACGTAGGTAGCTAGAGCTAGAAGAAGTAACTCTTTATAGTAATAATTAGGTAAGAGCTATATATCTATTAATTAAGCTTTATACTAGGTTAATTTATTAAAAAGCTATAAGGTTTAATATAGACAAGGTTACCTACTACAAAATTAGGTTCTTAGCGCTTTTTATTTACTTAGAGCGCCTATCTAGCTTACGCTTTTATAATATTACTTTATATAATTTTAGTAGCTTTTTCTATAGCGTTATATTACTTTTTAGTAAAATTCTAAGCTTTTTAGCGTAAGAGATACTTACGTAGAGTAGAGGCTTTTATTATATACTTCTTCTAATTCTAGTAGTATATTAGCTAGTATCTAAATTTAATTTTATACGCTATTAGTTCTATAGTTTTATATAGTAATATAGCTTATACCTAATCTATATAAAGTAGAAGGTCTAACTAATTATTCTAGTAGTAGTTAATAAATAGACGTAGACGCTAATTAAGATATTA
>NW_022987212.1:2478934-2479465 GCF_010094035.1 Trematosphaeria pertusa | reverse complement strand
TAAGCTTAAGGTTATAGTTAGTAATATTATTTACCTAGTAGACCTACCTAGTAGTAAGTTTTCGCTTAGTAGTAAAATACTCTAAGACTTAGTAGTTAGTTAATACTATAAAAGGTTCTAGATCTTATAAGCTAATTAGCTAGCTTCTTTACTTCTAGATACTAAGAATAACTACTAGCATTTCTTTATTATAAATACTATAGTTTATCTAGGTAGTATTTATTATCTTACTAAAGAAAGCTACTAGTCTCTAGATACTATCTTCTTAAAGCTATAAAAGAACTTTAGTAACTACGCTATCTAAGGCGTTTATTTCTACTCTTGTATAGTAATAGAGAGAGTAGTAAGCTAGTATAGTATTAGATAGTATAAGATTCTTAACCTACTAAAATATTATGAGCTTAATTTCTTTAAAGGTATACTATACTCTCTATTTTAGTAGCTTAGTAAGAGAGTAGATAATCTAGCTATAATTCTTTAAGAAGGCTTAGTAGAAATTATAGAAACCTAGAAATAATTAAAGGCTCTTAA
>NW_022987212.1:2476846-2478924 GCF_010094035.1 Trematosphaeria pertusa | reverse complement strand
TACCTAGATAATATAGGCTTTATACTTAAGTAAATTCTCTAAATAAATAAGAATATTATTAATATATACTATATAGAAATTATCTAGTAAGCTATATAATACCTTATTAATATATTACTAAAAGGTAGTAGAGCTATTATAGAGACTAAAGAGTAGAACTTAATACTTATAGTTACTATACTACGTATAAAAAGATATTAGGTTCTCTACTAACTTATTAAGCTAGATCTAGTAGAAAGCTTACCTTACGTTTAACTTAGTAAAGATCTTAGCGCATAATAGGCGTGTAAGCGTTTTCTAGATAAAAGAGATAGAATAGGCGTCTTTTTTTATAATAGTATTAAGCTTTTAATAGTTAACGTAGAACCTCTACTCTCTACCTAGCTTTTTAGTAAATAGAACTAGTAATATATATAACGTATTGCTATAGATAATAAAGCTATAATAAAGATAGTTCTCTAGATAATTCTATACTAACTATAGGTACTCTAGTAATATACTATAAAGAGAACTATTTATTAGAGTATTTTCTACTATAAGCTTAATATTATAATCTACGCCTTCTCTATATAGTAGTAGAGTATTAGAATTCTTTTTTAAGAAATAGGCTATAGTTACGCTAGTATATTCTAGAGATAGAAGCTTTTAGGTAACTAGTTAGCGGAGTTTTTTCTCTAGATTAGTAGTAGAGGTTTTCTTTCTATTAGTAATAAGCTATTTAACCTTATAGATACTAAGGTGTCTAATTATAGTATCTTTTTAACGCGTGTTAATTATAAAGGCTATTACGTTAATTATATTAATGTTAAGCCTAGCCTTTAAGCATATTTTCTATAAAATAGGTAGCTTTTTTAGCTTATAGAGTAACCTAGCAGGTAGGTTAAGATTTTTAAGCTACCTATCTATCTTGCGTAGGTTTTCTTAAAGCTTCTAGCGTTATAATTCTCTCTTCTCTTATTATATTACTCTTAGCTTTTCTACCGCTAATATTAAGGCGTTATAGTAATTAGTATTAGCTTAGTAAGCTACTTAAGCTTTAGTAGTAGATTAAGAGAATTATGTAAAGATAAACGCGTCGCGTTTATAATTAATTAATTAATTAGTATCTAGCTATATTAGTGCGCGCTACTTATAGTTAATCTAAATATTAACTTCTTTAAGTAACTTATAACTAATTATTACGTTATAGTAGCTAGTATTATAATATATAAAGTAAGTATAAATTTAGTAGCTTTCTAGCACTAGATTAGCTTTAAAATACTTATCTACTTAGCTATTAGGTTACCTATTATATCTAGTAAGAGAGATTAGTTCTATACGTAATAGCTTAACGTAGAGGTTTTTTCTAAGAGTTTAAAGGTACTTTAGGTATACTAAGACGTAGCTACTCGCCTCTATATTAATTAAGCCTCTAAGCTTAATTATAAGGCTATTTATAGAGATTTAGTAAAGTAGAGTAAACGTAAAACTACTAAATAGCTTTTTATATAGGTTAATTACTCTAGTAGATAGCTCTAGAGAGAAGACTTTTTCTAGAGCTAGGCTTTTTCTAAATTATTAGATTTACACTCTAACGTGTTATTCTTAGGTGCTTATAGCTCTATAGGCTCTATAGGCTTCTTCTCTAGATTAACGTTCTTAATAGCTTTCTATACAGTAGAAGCTCTAGAGTAATTATAGCTTAGGTAGCTAGGTTAGTAGTATTAAAAACAGGTAACTAGCTTCTAGATTACTAGAGCTTTATTAAGTACTAGAAAACCTAGAAGAGCTAGAGGCGCGCGTTGTAGTATTAACGTAATTACGTTACGCTTTTTAGTCTTTCTAGTAGCAACGCGTACTTCTCTAGAGGTAAGCTTTTAAGTAAGATCTTAAGTAAGGTCTATATAGTAATTATAGTTATTAACGTATTAACGTTAGTATATACCTAACTATGTATATATATTCTCTAGTAGCTTCTTATAAAACTTCTCTACCTATTAATCTACTAGAAGCTAACGCTTCTATACAAGGTAGAAGAAATTATTCTAGAAGTAGATAAAGTTAGTAGCGCTTTAGTAA
The DNA here is from genome assembly GCF_010094035.1 of Trematosphaeria pertusa. Classification (NCBI taxonomy): domain Eukaryota; kingdom Fungi; phylum Ascomycota; class Dothideomycetes; order Pleosporales; family Trematosphaeriaceae; genus Trematosphaeria; species Trematosphaeria pertusa. The sequence goes on along the minus strand of NW_022987212.1, from coordinate 2,476,866 downwards.
TAAAGCTTTTAGAAATTATA
>NW_022987212.1:2474918-2476679 GCF_010094035.1 Trematosphaeria pertusa | reverse complement strand
ATATCTTACGTATATATTATCTCTCTTAGTAAAAGCGTTAGTAGTAATCTAGTAATATATATAGATTTATTATTTATATACCTATTATATATATAATTAGCTAACTATTTTATTAATAATTTTAGCTAGCGTTTCTAGAAAGAGCTCTTAAAGCTCTTTAGTAGAGGTAGAGAGTGTATATAAACCTAAGGCTAATAATAGTTCTAGTATTACTAAGCTCTAGTAGAGTCTTATAAGCTTCTAGTTAAAGTTATTATTCTAATTCTTATTAGTTATTACGTTGTGTTGCTAAACAAGGTTTTTATAATAGAAATATTAATTAGTATATTCTACTAGTAGGTTTGCTACTCTAGATTTAAGAACTATTAGAGTAAAGAGATATTATAGAGCTAAGGTTCTATCTCTAGATTAGCTTCGTAAGAGTTCTTCTATAGTGTTTAGATTTGTTTAGCTTTTAAAATAGAAGAGGTATTAGCTACTAGCAGAGTAGCTAGTTATTAGCTCTACTAGTAGAGTAGAGAATTGTTAATTTTTCGTAATTTGTAAAGAGAGAGGGGGGAGAGAGGTTTTTATACGTAGAAGTTCTATAGAAGTTCTCTTATATATAGAGCTCTTAATAGCTCTCTTTAGCTTAGTACTAGTATCTTTCTACTACTAACTAGATCTACTAGTAGTTTTATATAGCGCTAAGAGGTAAGCAATTAATTAGTAACGTTAATAGATTCTTAGAGTAAGTAACTAGGCTCTTATAGCTCTAATGCTTAGTATTAGCTATTAGTAAACGCTTCTTAACAAGGCTACTTAGTTTAGCTAGATATTATACTACCGTCTCTAGCTAAAGAGGTATTAACTTTTAGATAATATAAGGGCTAGGTTTATAGTCTCTACTACTATAAGCGTTCTAGAATACCTAGCTAGGTAAGTTAGCTATAGGTAGTACTATCTTTACAAGCTATAAGAATAGAGTACTAGTAGAGTAGGTTAGGTTAAATTTAGCTATTTAAAGGTAAGAAGTAGAAGGCTGCTCTAAGAGACTCTATATATAGAGGTGTTAAGCGCTAAGACGCTAGGCTAGGTTACGTAATAGAATTACGTAACTCGAGATTATATAACCTAAGGTAAATTCTAAACTAGACTATTATATTAAGTAGCTAACGTATAGAAAAAGAAGCGTAATTTACGTAAAAGAAAGTAAATTTAGAAAGAGAATACTCTTATAATTAAAGCTAGCTTGTAGCTAGTTACTTAAAGAAAGGCTATAGATTAGAATAAGAGTAAGAAGTAGCGTAAAGAGGTAGTAGTACGTAATAACTAGCTAGCTTAGTAACGCTATAGACGCTATAGTAAGCTAGAGTATAATATATAAACGTACTAAGTAGTTAATATAAGAGCTAGGTTTATAGTCTCTACTACTATAAGCATTCTAGAATACCTAGCTAGGTAAGTTAGCTATAGGTAGTACTATCTCTATAAGCTATAAGAATAGAGTGCTAGTAGAGTAGGTTAGGTTAAATTTAGCTATCTAAAGATAAGAAGTAGAAGAATACTTTAAGAAGCTTTATATATAGAGATACTAAGCGCTAAGGCGCTAGGCTAGGTTACATAATAAGATTACGTAATCTAAGGTTATATAACTCTAGGTAAATCTCTAAACTAGACTATTATATTACTCTCTCTTATAGAGAGAGCTTATCTCTAAGCTCTAAAATACGCCTTCTAGGTCTCTCTTCTTCTAAAACTTCTATATTATACTCTTAACTA
>NW_022987212.1:2471248-2472264 GCF_010094035.1 Trematosphaeria pertusa | reverse complement strand
TCTAGTAAGCTATATAATACCTTATTAATATATTACTAAAAGGTAGCTAGACTATTATAAAGGCTAAAGAGTAGAACTTAATACTTATAGTTACTATACTATATATAAAAAGATGTTAGATTCTCTACTAACTTATTAAGCTAGATTTAGTAAAAAGCTTACCTTACGTCTAACTTAGTAAAGACTTTAGCGCGTAATAGGTGTATAAGCGTTTTCTAGATAAGAGAGATAGAATAGGCGTCTTTTTTTATAATAGCGTTAAGCTTTTAATAGTTAACGTAGAACCTCTATTCTCTACCTAGCTTTTTAGTAAATAGAACTAGTAACGCGTATAACGTATTGCTATAGATAATAAAGCTATAATAAAGGTAGTTCTCTAGATAGTCTTATACTAACTATAGGTACTCTAGTAATATACTATAAAAGAGACTATTTATTAAGGTATTTTCTATTATAAGCTTAATATTATAATTTATACCTTCTCTATATAGTAGTAGAGTATTAGAATTCTTTTTTAAGAAATAGACTATAGTTACGCTAGTATACTCTAGAGATAGAAGCTTTTAGACTACTAGTTAGTAGAGTTTCTTCTCTAGATTAGTAATAGAAGTTTTCTTTCTATTAGTAATAAGCTAATTAACTTTATAAATACTAAGGTGCCTAATTATAGTATCTTTTTAACGCGCGTTAATTATAAAGATAGCTACGCTAATTATATTAACGTTAAGCCTAGCCTTTAAGCATATTTCTTGCAAAATAGATAGCTATTTTAGCTTATAGAGTAACCTAGCAGGCGAGTTAAGGTTCTTAAGCTACCTATCTATCTTATGTAGGTTTTCTTAAAGCTTCTAGCGTTATAATTCTCTCTTCTTTTATTATATTACTCTTAGCTTTTCTACTACTAATATTAGAGTATTATAGTAATTAGTATTAGCTTAGTAAGCTACTTAAGCTTTAGTAGTAGATTAAGAAGATTATATAGAGATAAACGCGTCGCGTTTATAATTAATTAATTA